>NC_053451.1:39998444-40127523 GCF_015227805.2 Hirundo rustica
TGGGAAAACACAGACAGGAATAGGTCTCGAATTTTCACTCTTATGTGGGTTTTCAGGCCCCAGAATTTGTGTGTGAGACAGAAACATCTGCGGAAGTATTTTCTTAGGTTTAGGAAATCAAACAGGATTTGAACCAGAGGCCACATCACACACCATGATCTCAGGTGTTAACAGTGTCTAACCCATGCAGAGGCGATCTTCCACAGAGTATTAATCAAGGCACAGATTGATAAAGAAGCCAACTGGAGGTCGTACTTCATTTGACGCCCTGCCGTTTGGGGTCAAATAGGAATTCTGTTAAATAGGAAGACAAGACATTAGATTCAAAGAAAAGAGAGTAAAGTTTCTAGGTGAGTGGGAAGACTGAAGCTATTTGAAGGGCAGATATCTATCACTTAATATTGATTTTCCATTGGTTGCTCTACTAACCTGGCTTCCATATGCTGTGCTCTCACATTAGATTCATAAATGGAATAATTGTGCTAAGGTGGCTTATGATCCAAAGATATGTTGCTTATGCTCCTGCCTGTAAAAACTGCCTTCACTAAATTACAGGTTTATGTTACTTAAACACTTTAATTTTAAGGTTGTTTGAACACTTTGAGAACTGGTTTCACTTAACTGAAAATTACTTTGCACCTCTAGAAGTTCAAATGGGATAAATGACAGCAGCTTAAAATGGCTGGAAATTGTTTCCTTGGAAAGTGTATTTTCCTAATCCATCAACATGAGAAGCTGGAGAAGTGACTTATTGTGAGCTACCAGGCTGAGAGCTGTTTTATGAGCTAACAACATACTGGGAGGAGAAGGCCTTATTTTTAAATCAATGCTGGGATAAGATCCAAGATACCTTTATCCCACATTCCTTCTCTGTGGAAGAAAACCCAGAATCATGGTGTAGACCAGAAGAAGTAGTGTGCCTTTGAAAGCCTCTTCTCAGGTATCCTGACAGGTTATTCTGGGAGTCTTTCCTAACTACAGGGAGAACCTCATAACTCTGATAGGTGCAAAATAATTCTGAGTCTCTGCTCACTGAATGGGCAACTGCTTAGAAGCAGCCACCTCAGTACTTGTGAAATGAGGAATGAGTCTGCAAATGTGCTGTAATCACTCAAAGCTTTGTAGTAGATTCAACTGACCTCTCATATTGCAGTTTTCTTTTCTGAGGTTGGTATTTGTTGGCAAAGGGAGGAAATTTCCTTTTTTTTTTTTTTTTTGAGAGAGAGTTTTGCTGCCATTACCTATCGACATCATTTTCTTTCATTCCATTACAACAAAACAAATCTTTTTCTACAGTTTGCATGTGGTTTGTCTAGTCTATTTATCTGTCAGCTAAGAGAGGCTTCAAGAACACACTCAAGAGCAGAAGAATATTATGAGACTGTGTGATCAGACACAGCCCAAATGTAGCCCAATGATGCTCATTTAGCAAATGAGGTAAAGAAAAGAACCCCAACAACTACAACCAAACCAAACTCACAAAAAACCAAGAATCCTCCAACCCACAGAATTTCAACACTCCATGGTTTCCAGAACTGAAATATTTGGCTTCACAACTTGAAAGTTCTATTACTGTGTTCATGTGTGTGTGGTAGGAAGGATGTTACATAAATATAGATTATTCTATAAACACACTCTATACAGTAAAACAAATGCAAGTTTATGCAAAACTATCTTTAACAGAACGCTTTTGCAGTTCACACAAAACATAAAACCCTATATTTGGACACAAAGCATCTTCTGCTGCAAGTTACACTGTAATTTAGGAAGAACATAATTTTGTGATTTAGAATTGGGAAATCTATTATAGCCTCAAGTACTGAATCTCAAAAAATAAATATTCAGCAATGAAATGCAAGTGATTTAACACCATTGATCATGTGGTACAAAATGCAATCAGTTGGCTTTTAATAGGCAAAAATATAATTAAAGGAAATTATATACAATCTTTCTGTTTAGTACATCTATACTTGCACATACACAATAGGCAGACTGATAACTCTTTAACTTATAGCTATCTCTAGAAAATTATGACACAAATAACTTCTAATTTGTCACATAATGAGAAAACTTTCTGCTTATACAGTGATTTCAGTCGAAAACCTTTCTAAACTGTGCCAGGCAGTGCCTCTATTTTAGATGTCAAGGATTTTTTAAGACACAGAAAGGCTTGAGGTAAGAAGCAAGCAAATGAACACCCCAAAGTAATGTCAGCAGTTGTGACCAAGAGCCAAGGAGAAACAAAGTAGTGAAGACATCATCAAGGCACACAGAACATCAAACATCTGTCTGGCCACATCCAACCACTGAACTTAAGAAAACCTATCCCAACACACAATAGTCTAACTCATTCTTAAATGCCTCTAATGACAAAGACTCAACAAACTCCCTAGAAAGCCTTCCTTGTGCTATCAATTACTTAATTATTCAGTCTATTAATTATGCTAGTACCAGCTTCTGGTAGTCATTTTCTAATTGGTTTTACATTGTTGTTAATTATATTGGTTAATTTTACTGGAAAATTCTCCTGATCTGATGTTCCGCATCAGGCAGTGCTGGAGTTCAGCTGTTCAGACTGTTTTGTATCCTCCCTGTGACAATTTCTACTGGGCTGTATTTCTCTGGAATTTGTGTATGACAGTGCCAAATGGGACTGTGTAAAAATGCTTACTAACGTCAAGATATATCAAATCTTTAGCTTCTCTCTTGTCCACTAGGCAATTACCCTGCCACAAGAAGAACTTGGATTGATTTGATATGACTTTTCTTTTTTTTTCCTTGACAAATCCATGTCAGCTATTCCCTATCACCTTGTCCACAGGGTGCATCCAGACTAATTAACAAGCTGTTCCAGAATATTTCTGGTATTTAGGCTAAGCTGATGCACCTAGGTCCTACTACCTACCTGATTTTTAAAAATAGGTACAATGTCTGTCCTTCCTCATTCTTTAGGGAATTCACCTCTTTTTCATGTTTTTTAATCACCAATGTCTCCTAGATTTTGTCTGCTTCTTTGAATAGATATATGAATTAATCTAACTCACTTTAATATTGATTGGCTTAAGTCTATGTCTATAAATAGCATTTCCACACCTAGATTTTAAAAACAATCTGAGTTTAGGTTTAAAAACCCACTTGTAAATTTTTGTACAACATTAACAGACAGAGCACAGTACCTTTCATAAACTACTGAATACTCTAAACATTGTATTTAAGTGACATTCTGTTCTAATTGTTAAAAGGAAGTTGAGTTTGGAGGACTCCTTTCCTGTCTGTTTGATCCTGCTCCCACGTGTGTGTCAGCAGAAGGCTAAGTACATATTTTACAGATGCAGATACACAATGTACAAATGCACCTGCATCCAGTCACACCAATCAACAGAGAGCGGTGCCTTTACTGGAAGCCATAAATGCACCAGCAGCCATCTCATCACTGTGAACAGCACTCAGGGCTGACCCTGAAGCTCCTCTTCAGGTGATATGGATGGGAGTTTGCTTGCAAACAGACAGATGCCTTCACTTTTGCAACTTATGGACTTATCTGAGAGTCCCTTGGGCCCCGGCTCTGTGGGCATGTCCAGGAAAAATGCCTGGAGACACACGTGTGCCCAAAGGAGGCTGTGACCCTCTGGGAAGTCCAGGCTGGAGCAGATTTTCTGCCAGGATTTGTGACCCCACTGGGGACAAATGCTGGAGCTGTTTTCAAGAACTGCAGCCTCTGGGAAGGACTCACATTGGAGAGTTTCATAGAAGGCTGCCTCTTGTGGGAGAGACCAGAGAGGAAGGGCATGAGGAGGTCGTTCCTCTGAGGAGGAAGGAGTGGCAGAGACAGCATGTGCTGAATTGACCACAACACCCATTCTGTGTCCCCCTGTGCCACTGATGGAAAGGAGGTAAAGAAATTGGGAGTGAAGTTGAGCCTGGGAAAGAGGGAGGAGTGGGGGGAAAGTGTATTTCACATTATCTTACTCCAACTTGAGTGGCAATAAAATAAATTACTTTCCCCAAGTCGAATCTGTTATGCCCATGACAGTAACTGGTGAGTGACCTCTCCCTGTCCTTTATCTCAGCTCATGAGCCACTTGTTTTATTGACCAGCTGAGGAGGGAAGCGACAGAGCAGCTTTTGTCAGCACCTGGTATCAAGCAAGGGTCAAACCACCACAACCAGATGGACATATGGGTGAAGATCCAGCTTTAATGAAACTGGCCTCTTTTATCATCTACTTTCCATTGTTCCACACACTTTGGATAGATCTCCCTATCCACTTTGATCTTTTCATTTCCCTACTTTTAACCCCTCCCCTAATCCTCACATGGAGAGGTCCATGTTCTCTCAGTTTCCTCTAAATATTCCACATTTTTTATCTTGCCTTTGAGACTCATGATGATCTTGTCATCTCAGTGTTATCAGCCTCTACAATCTCTAAGGCTATGCTCCAGTCGTCTGTTTACTGATTTCTGAGCTCTGAGATTTGGAATTTTCTCTCTTATCTCCCATTTCTTAAAGTTTCTGCATCTAGATATTTCATTTAGTATTTTTCTTCTCACTGCTGGGGGAGTTTATTTGTTTGTTCGGTTGCTTGGTTGGTTTTTTTATTTGATTATATACAATCGTTGTTAATGCATACCCTCATAAGTCAAATGTTCCTCAATTCCAGGTATCCAGAAATCTTTTGTCCTATAACTTTATATTAACGTAATGCCAGAGTTACTAATTCTTCAGGATCTTAGTTTTTGATTCTTTGCTCTGTGATGGTTGCATGAATGACTTTCTTTCTACAAGGACATAATTAGCTCTCGTAATTAAGCCTTTTTATAACTTTAATGTGATTATATTTAATATTAAGGATCAGAAATAAATCAAAGACTATATTTAGAAGATTTTATATAAGATAACTTGTCTTTTTTATTAAACTATCTATCTACTCAATTTTATTTATTCAGAGTTTCTTCTAAAGTTGTCAGAGCTTGATGGTTAGCTACTGCCTTAAAGAGTTTCAAAACATTGGTGAACTTGATGTGGGCTAACATTTTATTTCCTTTCTATTTATCTCACACACAGAGTCATATTGCTTCATGAGATGAGATCTCCATTTTGAGTAACTTTACAATAGAAATGCAAAATTTTCTATCACATGAAATGAATAGAATAAATGGGGACAGCAGCATATCAGGGCCTATCTGTGAGAAATAGAATTTCTCACTAGGATATGGTCCCTCAGACTAAAGGCATAATAATGATCAGCTCTTAAGTGTGTGACTTCAGCCATCACAGTCAACTAAACAGACTTGATGCATCTCTTCAGCACCCTGTCCCCTGATCTATATCAAAGTGTAATTCCATTATATTCATTCTATTTGCAGGTGTTTTGTTGTTGTGGTGGTGGTGTTGTGTTTTTTTTTTTTTTTTTTTTTTTTTTTTAATAAAGGCATTTTATGAAGAAATTTTAGGGCCACGTTGGAGGATGTATATAAGAGAGTTTAGCAGAACCTTCTTCTCATAGACAGACTGGGTCTGCAGTTGAGATGCAGCCCACACTGAACAGAGTTAATGAGGTGCCAGAGAAGGGTATAATCCCTTCCTAGGCATCTTCTTTGTCATCTCAATAGCCATCTTTGACTCACCATGCCTGGAGGCATCTACGGAAATGGATTTGTTTGAACTTGGAAGAGTTAGGTTAATGGTTGGTCTCCATGAACTTAAGGGCCTTTTCCAACCAAAATTTTTTTGTGATTCTATTCTTCCACTCAGTAAAATCAGTAAATTGAAGCATAGCAGCTTTCTTTTAGATGAAAAATACTTTTTCTGTCAAAAACCTATAGGCAATGAGGATTCACTGCAAAGGAAACATCAACAGATTTGTGATTTCCGGTATCTACAACTGCTTTGATTTGTTATATACTAAATACATGAGAGGGCCTGAAATAAGAATTTTATAAATATAGGAATATTAGGAAGTTCTCATGTCATGTATAGCTATTCTTTATAAAATTACACTAATTATTTTTATATATCCATAGTAAGTTATTCAACCTTTTGAGCCAACAGAACTCTGTTGAGTCAGTATGAATCCTCCGCAGTCCCTTTTAGCTCAAAACACCTTGGGGATCTTAGAGCAGGAGACAATTTACCTAACGTTAACCATTCAGACATCAGGTATCACACTGAAGAGATTTGTGCAGGTTTTCTCAATTGCCAAGTATGTTCTAAGGACACCTTGTCCTGGGTATCTCAGACAGAATCTTAGCAGTTGATAAATTACTTTCTTGGGCTGTCTCTCTCCCTGCATGGGCTACAGATGGAGTCTTGTCAACTAGCCTAGACAAGTAGCTTAACTTTCATAAGGTTAAATTTAAGGAAAATCAATCCAGTCTTTGTGACTAGCAATCTAACTTATTATTATTATTATTATTATTATTATTATTATTATTATTATTATTATTATTATTATTATTATATTTTATTTTTTATTTACTGGATTACTTCATTTATTGCAAAGTTTTAGGGAGCAATGGGGTTCATTAAAAAAAAAAAGAAAAAAAGTAGTGAAGCAAATTGTTTTGTTTAGACTTTTAATAGGAATGTTATCCAGTTCAGATTTCAGAGATCTGATAATTACTTTTCAAATCTGACAAAATATAAATCCTTAATATACGGAATCTCTTTTATTCCAGTTTACGTTTTCTGAGTTTGGGTGCATCACGCTCTTAATATTAGTGGTGCTTCTGAGAGTGTAAATGACAGCATAACTAATTGTAATTCCAGTATCAGAGACATCCAAAATAATTTTGTTTTTACTCCTTATGCTGTCAGCCTTGACACCTATTTCCTTATCCTCACTCCTTCCTGCTCTTCAGGTTGTCAATCTCATTTGAGGAAACTTAAAATTTTTCTATCACTTCATAGAAAGGAGGAACAAAGAAGGTTGATAGAAAATAAGTTCACTGATTTCTACTAAGATTTACTTGGTTGTAGTAACTACTACCTCATATTCTTCTCTATGAGATTCCCGATGCCAAACTTGCTTCAAACTGGCACTCTGGTGTTATCATGTCATCAGCATTGGCATTTATTGAAGAGGGACCTGGCAGTCAAAAGTTACATTCCTCTGTCTGTGTGGGCTTGTTTTAAGTGAGAAAGGCATAGCCAATACTCATTTAATTTTCATCACTTTCTCAGCAATCATGAGTAGATTTGAACACATAGAAAGGACAGATTGAAACACTTGTTTAAAAGTTTTGTTGTTTAATATCCTTGCAGGTATTTGGTATAAGCATAATTTCCGTGTGTCTATTACTCAGAAAAAAAAGCTGAATTAACTTGACCAGAATTGTTTTAATTTAGTTTATTAAAAAAAAAAAAAATGCAACAACATGTCACTAGATTATAAATCCATCTAATTTGATAACTCACTGTGGGGTTAGGTTTGGAAATGCCTCCCAAGTATCATTCTTATCCTTTTAGGAGTATGTTGTCTGTTTCCATTGTTGTTTTCCACTCAACTTTTCATTCTACATCACCTGAATTTGCAAATAATGAATCAAATATTCTTACACTGTAAATGAGAGCAGCTCCACTGAAGTAGAAGCATAATTTATATTTTTTAATAAGCGTTTAAGGAGTGTTTATGGACTTACAAGGCTGAAATGTAGTCTTGGAGCTGACAAGGTGACTTTAAAAATCTGCTAGTTTTCTGTTTCAAGATGGTGCAATGCATGATTTTGATGTCATTAAATGATGGTGAAAGGGGATATTATGTATGGACAGTGGACACGTCTAGCCATTGATGGGTTCTGGGACATGAGTCAGAACTAAACATTACAAATTGTTGAATATTTATTACCAAATGGTCCTTTGGAAATCCTCATGGAGCCATCTCACAGCAGTGGTCACTCTCATCAAAATGAATTATTAATGATTCACCTGCTAGAAAACCTGCATGACTGATAGCCCTGTGAAGCTTCTCTTTGGGAAGAAAAACAGCCACAAATTACAGTCATAGGAAGAAGTAAAGGAGATTCTAATCAAGGGAAAAACCCTCTATTGACTGAGTATCTTGCATAATATAGTGTACAATAAAGTGTTAACTAGATGGTTATATGTTACTACAGATGCTCAGAGGATGTTTACTCCTAAAAGCCAGCTCCTCACATGACCTGAATCATGGTAAGCCTGAGAAGTTCCAGATCTAAATCATGTTTTAGTCATGTCCCTGATCATAATCCAAATTTCTGCCTACGTCACCAATAGGCCTGGTTTCTGTTTGCTTTTTCAGAGAATACTCAGCATGGTTTGATTCCAGAATAAAACAAATCTGGGAACATCCTATCCCTTACTTGGTCAGCTTTGATTTAGAGACACATGCAAAAAGTGTGGGTTATGTGAGTTGGCTGTTCTGGTCCTGGAATATGTGCATCCTGTAGATGTGTGCTCCCTAATGACCACATAGAGGTGAAGTCTACAGAGAAGAAGTGTTTTCGCCTTTTTTTTTCCCTTAAACTCAGATCATTCCAATTTACATGGGATCGATGCACATTCATTTGGCACAGAAGACAGAATAAGTTTGATTATAATGTTTGATGGATTCATCTGGCAGACAGAAATGACCAGGTGCTCCACTTTGTGAATACTTTAACATTCAGTATTGATGAGATTAATGAAGGTCACTGTTTTCCTTCCCAAAGACTTGACATAACAGGCTCTAGAGTGAGGTTCAAGCTTCCAGTTTATAAGCGAAAAAAAGAAAGCACATAAACCACATGGAATGTGATGACATCTGCTTCATCCTTCTAAAATCAAAAGTCTTGTGAATGACACATGCTGGTCTTCCAACTATTTCCACCTAATTGCTCATATACAGAATGAAATGGAGAATCTTTATTTTGTTTATCTACTCTAAAGAATAAATATGAATTAAGTGCGTAAGGGAGCCCAGAAATAAATGTGAATCCCAACAGAAGATAAAGTCCTGCTTCCAGATGAAGATGTAGCCCTTGCATTTGTAGGTGGGATTAAGGACATGCTGGTGTTTCCAGTCTTAGCTGTGATCTAGGTGATGAACCAGTTGGCTTCCCCAGCATTCAGATGACCAACTTGCAGTATGAGCTCTCTTTGAGCTACAGAGGCAGCTGAAACATCTCAGACTGTGCTGTCACTAGACACTTAGCTTTAAAATTAAGCACAGCAATAATCAGAATCCACCTTTTGTTGATCCACTCCAATTTGAACTTTGTGAAAAGGGGAGAGGGAACAGTCTTCTGTGTTTAATTACAGAATCTTTTTTTTTTTCCCCTCCCCTTTTTAAATATTACATAATTGAACTTATAGAAAATCCCCTGAAGGCTACTTTCTGATCATCCATCATTTTTTTAAGGTGTTCTTTAGCTGAGGCCTCAAGAAAAAGAGTCACAAATGAAATATATCTGACATGATATGGAAAGCTCTAAGCATATTGTAACACACAGTTGTCCTTTTCTGGACAAGAGAGAAAAAGTTATTCCACTAAAATATATTTTTCAAATATAAATTTCATCTTTAAAAGCTAGCAGATAGGTAACTGAATTGAAAAGGATAGCACCCTTAAATGTTTTGTTTATTCACAGGGAAACAATGACAGGCAGCTTGAGCCCTGAAATAATTGACTGCAACGATACAAAACAACCACAAGGTGGAGAGAGACAGAGCAAAATTGCAAAGATGAGTCCTGATATAAAAGCAAATTTAAAATTATACAGCATTCCCACTGGATTTTTCTTCGGAAGGAGAAGGCATTGGCTTAGTCAACAATTGTTACATGATGGTTATTGATTTGAATGGATGATTTTGTCTTAAGGCCAACCTCTGTCAAAAACAAATGCATGGTCTGCTTAAAGAAACTGCTCCAAGCACACAATGGCAGCTAGAAATATGCTAACAGGCAGATTTAGCTGAAGAAATGATTAATGAAGACTGCAAAGACCTTGTAAGAAAATAACTTTTAGTTTTAGAAATACAACAGTTCTTCAAAGAACACACCAAGAGCTTGTCCTTTACTCTTCACTGCATTTATTTTCTCTTTCTCATATTTTTCAGCACAGAAAATAAGTCAGAGGCCTTTTATTATTAGAGAAAGAGCAAAAGGTACAAGTAATATAGCTGACTCAGGACAATCTAGACCTTCCCTCATTCTGGGAGTCTCAAATTCTGTGTGAAAAATAATTATCATTAAAGTGCAAAGATGTTTTAATGCAAGTAAATCAAAGGTTTTTCTGTATTCAGTCCTAAAGAAGAAATAAAATGCCTAGGGAATTGTTTCAAATCCTCTAAAGAGTATGCTTCCTTGTCATATATTTGTATATCATTTTCCAGATTTCTGTTATGACAATTAATTTGGGATGTTGGATATGTAAAGTTACATGCAATTGTTGCTTTGCAGCATACTCTGTATTTAGATGGTTGCCAAAATGCATGCATTATTCAGTCCATGAACAGCACAAATGGTCCAAGTAAGAGCAGAATCATATAACCTCTGTTTTAACAAAATTAGTTAGTAGATTCATGATCTATATGCATTTTAATTTCTAACACATATAAGCTTGTATCTTCCAGACACAATTGCTATCTTGTTAAAAAAAAAAAAAAAAAAAAAAAAAAAAAAAAAGAAAAAAAAAAAAAAAAAAGGTACCTTGTAATTTTGATTCCTGTGGGAATAAGGATCATACATGATCATGCTGCTTCAGTATGTGTAGGTGTTAAGTCTGTAAGTTCTCAGTAATTCTCAAACTCATTGTCAATTTCAGATATATCAACATTCAATTGTGTTGGTACCTACAAACCTCATGAAAATGGGGACCCAAATACACAAGTCTCCATGGAAAGAAATTATCTGGCATGAACACTTGCCATACAAGACATTGGAGAATCAATATGGGACAGCTCTATTACAAATGACCTAGCTTTGGAGAAAAAATTCAGGTTGACCTCACACCTTATTAAAAAGATCTATTCCCCAATCCAGGTTCTTCTGTCATGTGCAATCTTCACTGTCAAAAAAAAAAAAAAAAAAAAAAAAAAAAAAAAAAAAAAAAAAAAAAAAAAAATTATATATATATATATATATATATATATATATATATATAAAAAGCCATTGGTTCCCTCCCTGCCCCACCATTTCCTAATGCCTAAAAATATGTGGATTCCAGTGGAACCATTAATTTCCTTCATACATAAATGGAGTCAGCCAGAAGATACTGAATGCAAGGCTTCCTTAGTTGATGATACAGCTTTTTGTTTAGTGCATGAGTTTGGTTTTCAGTGCATATCACTTTGTCAGGCTATTTAAGTAGCAGCTTAAGAAGAGTTTATCAAAACTATGGTAAAACTGTCATAAATTTTGATAAAAGCAATAAAAGCAGATAGAATCAACAAAATGCAACAAACAACTCACAGATCAGCTAGGAAGAGAGGGTATTTCAAAGTGCATTTTAACATTGAAGAAAAGGAATATACAGAACATCCTAAACATCATCAGATCTTATCTTTACATCATCTGTAGAAGGACAGCCATGCCTGTATCCTGCATTGACTTTGTTATCTTTCCTACTAAGAAGCTCTTTGTCAGCCATTGTTGCAATGATAATTCCTTACAATATTTCTCATGCATGTAAAACTCAGAAGAATGGTTTTCAGTTAGATCCTTGGAAGGACATAGATCTTAGGTTATCTTTTTCCTTATAAGAAACTCACTTTCAATTACTTGTTTATTTCAAAAATAAGATCTTAAGTGTTATTTATATCTGGCAGTAATCTTAAAGAAATTTAAAAAAAAATCATGAACCCATTTATTCTGAGACTAAGATATTTTTTGCATTTTTCTGGACAGTATTTATTATTTGGGGAGTGCTGTCTATGTTTCATTGAATCGTGTCTCTTAGAAGTAAAAAAAGTTTCTATCACCTTTTCAGCTGACCCTATGACAAGTGAATTGTCAATGAATTTCACTCACTCCCCTTAAGATCACTTCATACATTTCAAGTTAACAAGTTAGACAGTCTTTGATACTTAGCACAATGTTCATTATTTCTAATTACCAGTCCATTTAATGTTCTTGGAATGTCTTTCTCTGTCTAATTACATGCTGCTTGGAATCTGTTTCTACCCAAATGACTTATAAAATCATTCCTTTAAAAACTAATATTTTAGCAAGGGGGTAATAATGAAAATTTTAGGACAGATATTCTCATAGATTTCCGTCCCTCTCTCCTTTCTTTTCTCTGCTGATTTCCAGGACCTTCCCGTCCCTCCTCTTTCCTCCCCTCTCCCATGTGTGCAAAGAACTGTCAGGAAAATTACCCATGGCCTAAAATTTTAAGAGCTTACCTTGTCCCAGAAAGTGAGCATGGTCTCCCCCGGGGAGAGAAAATACTGTTGTTACAGACGTTTGCCTACATCCATTTGAATTAGCTCTACACACCTTTTTCCAGGGTAGAACTCGAGGGAGAAGACAAGAAGCAAATTTCTCCCAAACATGAGGGGCAAGCACAAACCAGGTGGATAAACAGATTTGCATGTTGATAAAAAATATTCTGCTTTTCACATTATTGTCAAAGATAAAAGATGGAAGGAAGTGGACAGGCAAGAAAGACAGAAAGAGAAAGATAAAGACAAAGGGCTGAGAACATTCTTCTGTGCTTTCTTTCTTGTAACAAAGTATCTGTTCTGGGCCCAGCGCCAAACTAAGTACAGATAGAACAAAATTTGTTAAAAAAAGAGATAGTAATTAAGGAAAAATCCCAGAATCCTTGGTCTATACAAGTCTAGGCTTAGCCTTTTTGTTGAAGGGATTGAGTCTTAAAAAAGTTTTGGACTTGTGAAATATTTCCCTACTGGTCAGGTTCCTGTTTTTTCATATAAACCAGATGCCTTTTACCTAAAAAAAAAAAAAAGTCTTAATGTCTACAGATGTGTTTTCATTCACTCCCCTTCCCAAGTCAAGCTTCAAATAAACATTCCTTTTTCCAAGACTTAAAAAATAGTTACTACTTAATCTCAACTTCAATATGGTGTATATCCTAGGTATATTTATGTTTAACCATTCACATTTGGAGGTA
The DNA here is from genome assembly GCF_015227805.2 of Hirundo rustica. Lineage (NCBI taxonomy): Eukaryota > Metazoa > Chordata > Aves > Passeriformes > Hirundinidae > Hirundo > Hirundo rustica. The sequence goes on from NC_053451.1 coordinate 40,011,536, forward strand.
TTTATTGCACCGTTTATTTGTGTATTATGTGTCCATCTCGTTATACCCTTGTTGTCTGATCCACAGAAAGTATAATCCATTTTTTTGCTCTAGAAACAGAGCAAGAAATTTTGTACCACAGAGGAGACATGGTGCAGGAAAAGAAATTGCATATAATCTCTTGCAGGTATATAAGTGTATTACTATAGTGTTTTTTATATATTCAGCACATTTTGAAACTAGCTAACTTGTGTCCTGGCAGCAAAGAGCTGCTGCAGCAACAGCAGATCAAAGCAGGTTTCAGATGATTTCAAGAGCTAACACAGATTATTTCACTCTAGTGTTTCAATGGCTGTATCTGACTACCTAGTCATATGATTCTGTAAATCTTCTCAGTGAATTCATTGTCCTTTACCCTATTCGAGATCACATATGTTCAGGATTTAATGTGTGAGCCTGTGTAAAGTGCGGCTGTGAAATTTACAACAAAAAATGAAGCAGATTAGATTTTATTATTATAATTTTAGTGGTTTGAGAATGAAAACAATCACATGGATTGAATATTTGCATCTCTTTTTACCATCATGAAAGAGTGAAATTGCAACAACATTAAAGGTAGACTGTTGTAGAGTCTATCTTTTTTTACTTATTTTTAGATGCAGATAAACAATAATTTAACTGACATTTCAGGAAGAGGTCAGTAAGGCATTTATTAATCTGGATAGCAGGAAAATTCAATTTCCAATGGCCTTTCTCTTGTGTAGCCTTTACAGACATTGAAGTCCATAAAGAAGAAATTATAGAGCAATTTGGGAATTCAGCAGCAACAGACCAGCAGAACTGGATGATATTTACCAAAGAGCTCAGAAGAAATGCAGTGAAACTGGCACTGACACAATATAACTTTATACACCAGAAGCACCCCTAGCTGTAGAAAGGTCTTTTTAAACTATCTCTTTTCTAGGAAAGATAGTCCACTGAGGATGGAGAAGCAGAACCTGTGCATTTTAGTGTTGCATTTTCTAGTTTTCTTGTCTCTGTAGCTACTATGGGTTGCATTTGACAAACCCATGATCCAGCTGCTGTTTCAATCCGTGCTCTTTTATGTTTTCTCTAAATTTGGAGCAAAATCCAAACCAGTTAATCAGACACAACCAGACACTGAAGTAAAAAAGACAACATGACAGCTCTCTTCCTGGGTCACGTATCCGTAATCCTATAAAATTTGATGATTGAATATGGAAGTGGAGATCAGAGCATAGGATGTATTTACTTCTGTGCTCTGAACAGACTAGATGTGTGCAGACCTATGAAAAATGTGTAACTGAAGTCCCAACAGTACTTTGCAAAAAGTGGACAAATTTGAGGATAAGTACATGGCCACAATAGCAGAAACACACAGAAAGGATATTCCTGATAGCCACATTCCTGATTCATGGTTTATGAGGTTTATCTGACCGTGTTTCTGGAAGTGCCTCTGGAAATGCTGGAGTATTCCAGAGTGGAGCAGGCTACCTGCTGTAGGTACATCATATCTGCCCAATGAAAATGGCAGGATAGTCAGTATTACCAGGGAAAAGTATGAGTTTGGGATTTGCATTTTTTTTGACCTTTTTCTGTGTCCATATAATTTCAGTGGCAAATAGTTGGTTGTATTAAGTAAATGAAGTTCTTCAAGTTGCACAATATTTTGAAGGCTTTCAATACATGCTGCTAAAATTTGTGAAGCAGTTCTACTCCTAAATAGCATAATTGTTGGCACAGCTCATCAATGGAGAAGCCAGAGACAAAGAGCTGGTTCATACAGGAGACTGCTGTAACAGAGCACTTACATATATGCTTAATTTCTACCATAATTTTAACCCTATATATAAGTCAACACTTAAACAAGGAGAGGTGTCTGGATCAGAGAAAGATTACTGGGAGCCTGAAGAAACTGGAAAGTTTAGAGATTTCACAGGCTTCTCTCTCAAAAGAGAACTATATTTATACCCTGATAAGCCATATACATGTGCAGAAAAACTTAAATACCATGTCTATGATGTTTTTCTTTTAATTATTATTAGCAGTTAGGATGGATACAGACCTTAAAATTTCTGCTTTCTTGACTGTAATGATATCTAGCTTATTTTGTTAAAATCAGTATTCACATTCCATAAAGCATCTGATTCATACTGCCAAAAGTTTATGGAACTTGTGGAGAAAAGTGAATTTTTTTCTCCACCTCCTTGCCATTTAGACCACACAGCATGGCACTGGTGCATTACAATTTATGGTTGCTACTGATCTGCTCAGATCCTGTGTCTGCCATTGCTGTGTAAACTAAGGGCAGAATTGAAGTTTCTGGTTGTTTATTTATAATTTTTTGCCCTTTCAAAGGTAAAGTTTAAAAATGTAAAATTTTTTTGTTCTATTCAGCAAGTTCCTGTGCAAGAATGTGTGAGTGCAGGTATTTCCTAAATATAACAATACTAAAAACTTTCAAAAAAAGTTTGATATTGAGAAGTTTAATATTAAAGATAGTCTATGACCTCTAAGCATATCTAAATCCTATATTGTCTAGTAAGAAATATGTCTACAATTACAGCCCCAATTTTAACCCTATTAAGCCTGAACTGAAAATCTCATGCCAGGTAATTCTAATTCTTAACATTAAATTCTAGTTTAAATCTAATTCAGACTTCCCTGAATCATCCATTCTATCATAACCCCTAGAAAGTAAAGAAACAATAAACATTAGAGGATTAATATTGAAAGCCTATTAAGAGAGCTGGCTCACACTTAAAAAACAATTTAGTGTTTCATAACTGGAATTGGATTTAGTAATATTTGCCATTGGGAATGAGCTTTCTCTTCTAGAAATCTAATTCCAACATACAAAATATGCATCTCTTTTTATCTCAAATGCAAATAAATTGCACAATTTAGGCTCTGAATTTAATGAAAAAGATGTTTGGAAGTCTTAATCATAATTACATTCCAGAACTCCAAATAGAGCTTTACATGTGCAACTTTATGCAGCACTTGGCTCAGAGACTGATTCAGATTTGTTTCTGGTCATCAGCTGGTTTTTTTTAAATGGACGGGGTTTGTTTGTTTATTTGTTTGTTTGTTTTACTGCAGTGTGAAACTCAACCAAGATTTGACATTTGGTGTGGGCTCAAGTCACTTGAACCTGAAACTTCCTCTGGCTCTGTTCAAATCAGTCTTTCACTTTCTGAGCTTGTCTTTCCTCCAGATGGAACAATTTTGGAAACAAAGGGTACTTATGCCTAGCTAGATACAGAGATTAGTAACCAGTTCACCATTTTTCTAAAACATTTTGCTACTGTAACCCCATGACCTCAAACATACAATTCATTCTCTACGGCTTTTTAGTAGAGTCTATATCTGTAAGGTTAAATCTTTTTTTCAGGCACCAAAGAGAGCCCTAGCTATGCGGTAGGAAAGCAATCAGGTAATTACTTTTTCTGGTAATTCTGTCCAGATCTTTGTCTAAAAACAAATTCCTGGAGATAAAAGCTTGGTGTTTTTTTTTTGTTGGTGTTTGTTTGTTTGTTTGTTTGTTGTTTTGTGGTTTTTTTTTTTGGTGGTTGTTTTGTTTTGGTTTTTTTTTGTTTTTGTTTTGTTTTGTTTTGGGGTTTTTTGTTTGTTTTGGTTTGTTTGTTTGGTTTGCTTTTTTGTTGATTATAATTTACAGTTCTGTCTATTTTTATTCTTCTCTAATTCTACTTATTTGAACTTAACCACAGAACTATTCATGGGGACTACTCATTTCTACCTCCAAACATTGGCCATTAGGACGTTAGTGAGAGTTTCACTCATTCTTTATAATTTCTTTCCTACATGCTATGTACTGTATTGGGTTCAAGACAGAGGAAAATTAGTCCTTGTATGATTTATGCTTGTATAGGGACAGATTGTCCTCTGGTGTAGCTCTATGGTTACTGACAGAGACATGCCAATTTAGCCTGCTGAGGATGTGACTCCCTGCAGTCAGCATGGAGGTAACTGTAAGCAAGATGACTTCTAGGAAGAATTGTAAGCATTCATCATTTAAGAATGTCTTTGTGAGATTAAAACAGGAAGAATGTATCATTTTAATGTTTATGTTTTCTTCAGTCTCTAATATCTATACTTCTCAAGATTGTCTCTCCGCATATAAACACATATCCATGCATACATATCCAAATACACTTATAAACAAATATCATGTCTGCCGTGATCTAAAAATACTGACATGAGTGACAACCCCAGAGGGAAAATAACAAAGAGGCTGAAGAAGTCTGTATCCTGAATCGCTATATAATCTCATTATAGCAAAATAGAAAACACTGAAGGAGAATTCTCTCCAGAGAATAGCAGCAGAGTAGGCAATGGGCAGGTTATACAATAAGTTTTTCACTTCTTTAATGTGCTACACTGTCTTAGCATCTACACACTACTTTTCTTGTGTGTGTCCTCAAACAAGTGATTGTTTAAAGAATCAATTTAAAATAACAAAAAATGTTGCAAATTATTATGGAACAATAACACAAAGCAACTCATAATTTTATGTTTCCTTTTACATATGTAAGAAAAGGAAGATGACTTTATAAACCTGTCATTTTCCTAATTTTGCTTTAAGTTTTTCTTCTTTTTTTTATTAAAGTAATATACACTACAGGTGGAGAGAAGCCGAAGCAGTTAATCAGAGAAATGTCTGATGGAAAAAGAAAGATCAATCACTAGAGAAAAAAAGGTACAAAGAGAAAAGGAGTTAGATGAAGAGAGGCCAATTCTTCATCCTTCTATTTTATTCTCAATATGAAACAAAAAAAGGAATATTTTTTCTTTAAAGTTTAAAAGAATCACTTAGCGACCAAAGGGTATAATGATAGAAAATCTCAAAGTAAATTATATCCATTATAAAGTGTTAAACAGCCACTCTCTTGCCTGGCAAGAAGGAAAAAAAAAAAAAAAGTTTTTAATTCTTTGAGGTATATATGCAAATCCCATGCTCAGATTAAAACACACAACCATATGAAAAAGTGTTTAATCACTTTAAGCCAGTTTAGTGGGCATATGTCCCATTCATAAAAAGCACACAATAGCTGGCATCTCTTGGTGATTCCTGCTCTGCTAAGAATGAGAACAGATTGAATGCAGATGAAGATCAAACCAGCCTCACATCTCTAGAAGTGGTGGTTGAAGGTTAGAAAATGTAGACAGAGCAGTGCAGGAGAGCAACAAAGCTGTTGTACGTGCTGCCAGGCAAAGGTTTTATGAGCTCGGCATGAGACTTATTGGTATTTACTTCACAAGCAGAGCTGTGAATTGCAAAACAAAGCATGCCCCAGAGATGCTCTAGAGGAAAACTTTCAAACTTGAGTATGCCTGGAAAAGAAAAAGAAGAATGATTCAATAGGGAAAGCACTAAGTTTGATATATCTGATCACAGTTCTGTGCTCAGTCACAGGCTTTCTGCTTCATCAGGTCACATATAAGGACTAGATTCTTGAGACAGATATGTTTAGGTACAAAAAATATGGAGTCTGCATATAAAACTTGCAGAATCCACATTTCACTTACAGAATGTGCATAATGCTGTCTAAATCCTTAGAACAAGTTCTGCGTGTGTTTGAAGCAGCAAATTTTCAAAACTTCTGCCCAGCTGACCTTCATATGTATAAACACTAACAGTTATTACAGCCACATTTCTTGTCTTCTTCCTTCTCTACCTCCACCCACCCCAAAACACCACCATAGGACATATCACCTTCACTGTCTCCCTGGAGATCAGAAGTTCAATTTCAAGTTTCTTCCCTTCATGAAGGGATGTTCTTCTGTCTCTCAGCTGAGTGCCTTAGCTAACAGCCTTCTTGTTCCACCAGTGAGAAGCCAACAGCTATGTAATGATTTTAATTCATTTTCCTGAGTGGAAACACCAATTAATGTAGTAGTTTCATGTTCGCCAAATTCTGGTTGCCAAATTTAGTGTAGTGGTCTTAGGGTTTATTCTGTTTTTGTGGGAGAAGGATTACGAGAAAAGCAAAGCAGGCTCAAGCTTAAAAACAAACAAATAGTTCTATTCACACACACTAAAAGGATGGAAAAAAGAAAGTTTGGAAAAGAACTAAAAACAGATTGAGACTTCAAAAACACTCTTCCCTCTCCCTGCAAACTGTTAACTTTCCTACAAAACAACATAAAGAGACAAAATCTGTGATTTTCGTCAGTTTCACCATTTGAAAGTAGTCTTTCCCCAATTCTTTAGGAGAAGAGTCTCTCTTAGAGTCATGGATCCCACTGACAACTTAGAACAGTTCTCTTGTGGGTTTTTAACTGTCACAAAAACAACCGCCCGGAGAAATCTGCCTTTGTGACCCTCCCAGGAGCAGTTTCCCAAGCTGCCTATGGGTCATGGGTCTTAGACTCTTGCACGCTGGGGTGTCACTGTTTAAAGATGAATAACTCAAAAGGCAAAGAATTATTCATCTCAAGGAACAGAGATATCTTCTCACTTTTTCCCTAGCACAGAGGACTTCTCATCTCTATCTCTGTTCAAGCATCTTATGGGATTAATATCACTTAGTCCATCACAAACACCTTAGCTCAAATCCACACATAAATCTAAACAATCATCTCCCTAAATGCATATCTTTCTCATGATTTAAAGGGATAATCTACATATTGAGTTAATTTCCATGGCTCAATAAGAATTCCAGCCTAAAATGGAATGGCAAACTCTTAAATCCCTTGTACCAATAGTTCTTTTAGTCTCTTTCCACTGACTTCATGCTTTTTCTTCACTATGTTAAATCTCTTTCTTTTCTCTCTTGGGAAAGGGTTCTCTCTCGCTGCAGCTCATGGTGTTAGATTTTCAAGGCTTCACTGGTGAGGGGGGAACTCCCGCTGAAAGATCAGAGATCAGAGCACCCGGGCAGTCTGGAATCAAATAAATCAGGCAGGATCATCAATGCTGTTTTTTCCCACCCCTCAGTGTAAATCGGGGCAGGCCCCGGCCCAGCCAGGCCCGTAGCTGGTACCAGGGCCCGGCCGGCAGCGCCTGCCCTGTTCCCCTTGCTGGCAGCAGCTGGGCCCGGAGGCACAGCCCGGCCAGGGCTGTAGCTGGTGTCAGGGCCCGGCCGGCAGAGCCTGCCCTGTTCCCCTTGCTGGCAGCAGATGGGCCCGGAGGCACAGCCCGGCCAGGGCCGTAGCTGGTACCAGGGCCCGGCCAGCAGAGCCTGCCCTGTTCCCCTTGCTGGCAGCAGCTGGGCCCGGAGGCACAGCTCGGCCAGGGCCGTAGCTGGTACCAGGGCCCGGCCGGCAGAGCCTGCCCTGTTCCCCGTGCTGGCAGTAGATGGGCCCGGAGGCACAGCCCGGCCAGGGCCGTAGCTGGTACCAGGGCCCGGCCGGCAGAGCCTGCCCTGTTCCCCGTGCTGGCAGCAGCTGGGCCCGGAGGCACAGCCCGGCCAGGGCCGCTCCTCCGGGCCTGGCTCAGCCCAGCCCCGGCCAGGGCGAAGGGGCACAGCTGACCCCAGGCTGCTGTACGGTGTTACCTCTCTCTCTGGCCAAAGGGAAAAGGGCTGACCTACAGGAAATCAGGGCTTTTATATGGGTACTTCCCAAAGTCTCAATTGACATTCTCCTTGGTCAAAACAGATGCCAGTATCCCAAACTAGCCTTCTGATCGGTCCCTGTCCTTTCTAAACAATTCCAAGATGCTGACTGGGAAAAACATTTCACATTCCCCCATAACTAAAAAACCAAACTGTGACAACCCATGACAAGTTATTACGCAGATGATTCTAGAAGTTAAAACACTTGTTTTAAAAAGGAGATGGAGGAAGCAAGTCTGGATGTGAGACAGATAGACTTGGGGTTAGTCTTTCTCTTTCCCTGCTGACTCTTTTCCTCATTTCACACACCACTTTAGAACCAGATAAAAACTTAAAGTATATTATGTTCATACAGTGAGCCTAATCACCTCTGGAAGTATCACTGAGACCCCATCATGCTTGCAATTCAGTTTTATCACATTTTCACTCTAAGGGCCTTCAAACCTTATGTCTCTTATATATTGTTCCTCTGCTGTACCCAGTAAAAATATTGGTGTAAAATCAAATTTTTAAAAAATAGGGTTTATTTCCACCAATTTATGTAGAGGGGTTTCTTTTTGTTTGTTTGTTTTGGTTTGTTTGTTTGTTTGTTTTTTCTTTTCTTTACAATAGGTCTACTGCTGAGATCCAAGGAAGAATACCCATTGCTATTTATTATATGCATTACTGGATAAACATCCTTTTCTGTCTTACTCACTTCATGAAATTTCTGTGTATCCATCACCAAGAGTTTTTGTCATCTCAATTGACAGTGATTGTTGTGGGGAATTTTTGGAATCTTCAAAGCAAGGAACATTTTGAAATTACTGTGATAAAGGAACACATCAAGCCAGTTTTTACACATGACTTTCCTGGTAATGGCATGGGAAGTGACTTTCTGTAACAACCGTATATGAACTAAAGTTAAATTTAGGGCTATTCAGCTGTGGAACTATAATCGAGAGTAATTCACATGCACACGTTCTAACTCCAGCATCACAAATTTTGCATGTTAAACTGATACTGTCTACAACTTTCTCAGAGGAGAAAGCTGAGGGGGTGGCACTGATCTCTTCTCTGTGGTGACAGTGACAGGACTTGAAGGAATGGTCTGAAGCTGAGTCAGGGGAGGTTTAGGCTGGGTATCAGAAAAGGGTTCTTCACCCAGAGGGTGTTTGGGCACTGGAACAGGCTCCCCAGGGAATTGATCAAAGCACCAACCTGAGAGAGTTCAAGAAGTGTTTGGACAATGGTCTCAAGCACAATGGTGTGACTCTAGGTTGAGCTGTGCAGAGTCAGGAGGTGGGCTTTGATGATCCTTTCCAGCTCAGGATATTCTATGATTCTATGATACAGTGGCACACTGTAAGTCTTTTCTTAAAGCAAATACCTGAACTCTGTGTACACACATAATATTTATACCCTTGTGTTTCAAAATATGGCAGCATTATACATTAAATCTACACCTACTTCTGTGTGGCTTTTGATTTTTCACAATATGAAGAAGTTTTGATGTTCTATTGTTGTATTTCTGTTTCATTTTTGTGAGTTTTTTCCAGTCTCAGGATTTTGTTCAGTGCGTAAATCCATCAGTTCACACAAAAAGATGTATTTTGTGAACCTGTAAAATTGCAAACTAAACCTCTAAAGTTTTTCAAATAATTACAGGCACTGTCTCTTTTTTCCTGCCTTCTATTAGATCTGTTTTGGATTTTGTTTGACATTTTTTGTTTCAGTATTAGGACCTATAATGTTCCAGTATACATTCCAGATTTTACTATCCAGTAATTCTATGCATCAGTTTCCCTATCACAAAAGCTTCAAGTATCCAAAGAGATGCAGTAATTTTCAAAAGACAATATGCTTTACTGAAGTTTTTTATATAATATGGAACTCTGATCAAAATCTAGAGAACAGGATTTTCTATTCCCAAAAAGGTTTCCAAATTTGTTTGTTGGAAAAGTATGACTTTTTGTAAGATACCTACATCCAGTTTCAGTCTAGGAAATTCTAGATTCAGTCTTCATTTTTAGCACATTTCAGAATTTACATGTGCTGAGAAAAGATTCAGTGATAACTCTCAATATTCTGGCACAAACAAGATGGTCTAGCCATATAGGAATATAGGAATATAACCATGTAAGCAACTAGCCAGGCTGATTGCAGATTAGCAGCTGCTCTTGAACCTAAGCAAATTAAAATAATTATGGGATATGTTTATCTCAGTTAAAGAATTTAATTCTGACTGCTTAAAAAAAATCTGTTGTAACTGCTTTACATAGCTTTCACCTTCCATTCAGTATGGATATACTTTGTGTTGTGTGATTCAAGAATTTTGACTTGTTGCATTTGGTCTGTGTCACAGAGAGAAGGAGTGGTGCTTCTCAACTGGGAGAAATATCCCCAGAAAAAAATACACCAAGAGCTACTTGTTCTGGTTATAGTTACCCGGGAGGGAACACCATAATGATCTTGCTATGACTAGAATCCAAATTCTCAAATGAAGACTCTTCAAAGAAAGGCAGAAAATGTGCTGTGAAAGAAAGAGCACAGCCAGAAGCAAGCTGAGTCTGCTGTGGTGCTTTTATGGCAGAATCCAACATGAGTTTGATAGGACCCAGCTAGAAGTGTAGGATGAGGCCATCAGTGCACAGCATTATTCCAGCTTGTGAAGAGCTGCACAAATAAAAAACTTTAAGATAGCTGGTTCATGTTACAAAACTTACTTAAAATGGAGATAAACAGGACAAAGAAATCCTGCCAGCCTTTTAATTTCTAAGTGATATTTAATAACAGAAAGTTGTTTATTTCTTTGGGTAAATCTCTACTTCTCTTGCGCAGTCTCACAGGAAAACTGCTGATTTTCTCAGTCTTTGACCAGCTATTGGATTTTTAAATTTTTCTTTCTTTATGGTGCTCAACTAATTAAACTCTGAATCATATTATCTACAGCCACCTGGGGTTCTGGGAGGCAATTAATGAAACATTGAGCAGCCTTGGGAGAGTCTTCAGTGAGCTCGGTCTCCAAAACAATTAGTCTTTTATCCAAAACTTTTGAGTCCAAGATAATATGAATTTTCCTATGCCAAAGGATAGTTTACAAGGTTGGCAGTTCTAAAAATTTGATCCACTTGAGCTATCATAAAGGAGTATTGTTCAGTTATAACATTTGCAGTAAATAATGAACTCCTTTATTTCCACTATTTTTTTTTTTCATTCTTTTTTTCTTTCAATATTTGAGACATGAGAAATTAGGAAGAGGACATTAAATAATAACATATTATCAGTGTTATTTCTTCATCTCTCATCAAAATTTTCACATTGGAAATTCTTAAGGTGTTCCACCTCTTAACGACATGTTTCATTGAAAAATATCACAATTGAAATATTCTGACCAATTTTAAAAGGCATTGGCCTTGTACACAAATTCTACCACTGGACTCCAAGAGACATGAAGAATATTAGGTAGTAGGAAAAAAAAAAAAAAAAGAAAAAAAGAAGCTGCTGTGACAGATTCTGGATGCATTGTAATTTTTGAAATCTGAAAGTATGGTTTGAACTGCACTATAGAAATAAAAAAAAGTTTTAATTATTTGGAGCAATCTGTGAACATGTAAATAAAGTCAAAGAAAATTAGAATATATTAAAAATGTCCTAGAACCATTGTACAAGTTCCAGAGGAGTGAACAATAACACCCATCTAATCAAAACCACATCTACTGTATTTCTGAACAGAAATAGCAAGATCTCTAGCTGAAAATAATTATTTGGGAAAAATCTCTGCATAAGTCCCTATTTTAAAGCAATTATGTCTAGCAGATCACTCAGGAAAACAGGTGTAAACTTGCATTGGTAGGGCATATTTCAGAGTTTTTTTGCTAGTGAAGCAAAAGCCATCAAACGTATTCTAAAGGTTTTCATGATCTAAGAGAAAAAATCCTCCTGATGAGAAGTTATCTAAATTAGATATAATTCTTCTATTTTAGTGATTAATTAACAAAATAGTATCAGAATACAGGTCACATTAAGAGAAGTGTGGGGGGTTTTTGGTTTTGTTTGTTTGTTTGTTTGTTTGTTTGTTTTTAATTATTATTTTTTATTTTGTTTCAAACAGAAACAAGCCAGTAAGACCTTAGAATATTTGGTCTTCTTGGAAGTTGTAACAGTATACAGTTACAGCAAGTTCAGGAGTTGTAAGGTTCACCAGCTAAGCTGAAAGTAGAATGTGTTTGTTGGGCTCTAAAAATAGTCTCCTAATGACCAACTTGGGTTTTAAAACACTGATATTTATTTTTGGGATGTCAAAGGTTTTGAAAGACACAACAAAATACAACATCCTTGAAACCGATTTTCAGAATGCTGCCTTCCGTATATAGCACAAAAAACAAATCACTTTGCAGGCATACAATTATATTGATGACCACCAGTTAATAGACATGCATTACTTTAAATTTTCAGGTGTTTTAAAAGAACTAATATTTGCTGTGCATGTTGGTGAATGCTTTGCAATAGTTTTTGTGATTATTTTGCATCTATTATACCTAATGGCTCCACTGTATCTTGTACTCCTAAGAAGCTGTCATCATAAGATCAGTTCAAACACTTCCCAGCTGCTTTGTACTCTGACTGCCTGGACAGGGAGCACAGCAGAACTGAAATGAATGCCTGCATCCGTCTTGCATTAGCCTGACTTAACTACACCACAAAGCATGGATCTCTTTATTATTTTTGTTATGGGCAAAGGTAAAAAGTATTGATTTTAGGTGCTGTGTGGGTATTAAAAAAACCTTAAACAACATAGAAAACTGTTTATTCTAAAATGCTGCTTTCAATATAAATTTGTTGGCTGTTTGGATTGTATTGATTTTTGGGGTTTCTTTTCCTAATGACAAGCTCAGTTTTGGAAAGTATTTGAAAGCGCAGACAAAAGTAGTTGTCTCAAAAACCCAAATTTGTTGGATTATTTTAGAAGATGTTAAACAGTAAATACACAGTTTTCTTAGTGTTTTATTTCAAAAAGGTGGAATTTATATTGTAGACTATTTAATGAACAAAACATAGATTAAATATATTGGTTTTGAAGAAGAAAAAATCTGCATAGATATTATCTGTCAAATTATTGCAGTTGCCATGTGTTTTCCTTGCTGCAAATTACCCATTACAGAATATAAATAATGCCCTAGCAGAGTTATTCTGACCATGGCAGGAATCTCCATACTGAATGCCAAATCAAGAGTAAATCATTAGATTAATATTAATGTAAAAATTATGCAACTTGAAATTGAACTCTCAGTTCCATTGTTTACATTTCACACGTTCATGAGGGTAAAAAACCCTTCTCATTTCTTACTATACCTACCAACTCTATCACTTAATGTGCTAAAAATAAGAAAAAGAAAAACCTTAGCCTTTTGCAATGTATTTTTATGCTACAGATTGGAAATCAGTTTTTCTGAACAATAACAACAAAAATTACAAAATGTTGAGAATCTCAACACTCAAGTTAGTTGATTTCCATGAACTTAAATTTTGTTTACATACTGGAGTAAGCATGAAATCAAACAAAGAGGACTACATAACTTCAGGAAACACTAGATGATTAAAACAATATATTTCCTTCATGATTACAGGTAAAAACATATTTTGTGAGAAAATAACTGCCCTCAAATCATGATAACTTTCAGTATACACCTATTTACAATGCAAGGATCAAATCGAAAAAAAATCAGCCCATAGTGTATATATTTATATTATTTTCACTTAAGAAGACAATATTCCCTTTCTTTAAGTTTCTTTTTCATGAACTTTAAAGGGTGGCAATCAATACCTATCCCTTTTGAAAATTATAATTAATTTTCAAACACATGCCCCTTGAAATGACAAAAAAGTCAGGAAATAGGTTGGAAGATTTTCAAGATATGACAAGAACTTTAAATCCCTGATTCTGTTAAAAGTAAATATTATGTTAGGTTCTCTGGAGAACACTGGCCATAAGTGAATTCCCGTGTTTCCAACAACAAAACCAAAACAACAAAACCAAAACTTTTTTTTTTTTTTTCTTTTAAGAAATTTTGCCCACGAGTTTGAGATTTTCCATTAAAGATTTTGAGAGAATGGTACCAATATATTCAGTGTTGGGTACCCAGTGTAGGAAAAACATTGATGAACTGGAGGTAGTTCAGGGGACACCATGGAGACTGTGAGGGCTGGAGCACTTTTTTTGAGTGAGGAGAGGGTAGGCTTGCTGTGCTTTGTCAGCCAGGAGCAGGATGGCTTTAGACAACATAGCAACAGCCCCCAGTAAGTTACTGTGAGTAAGCAAGATGTCAGAGCCATGCTATTCATAAAAGACAATGAATACAAGTGTACACATGAGCGATTCAGAGTGGCTATGTAGAGATTGCTCCCCATGAGAAGTGCCAAGCCACGGCATATATTGCTAAGGGAGGTAGTGCAGCATCTCCATCATTCAAGATTTTCAGGACGCAACTGAATTCCAGATGGCCTAAGCCCATAGCAGACCCTGCTGTGAGCAGTAGCTTAGACCAAGGACTTCCCAAGAACCCTTCCAACCTCAGCTATGCAGTGAGCTTACTGAGCAAACAGGTATCTTCAAAGTATGAAGTACCCAGAGGCGCAAGAATAATACTATAAATTAAATCAGTCAGGGAAATTCTTGCAACAAAATACAGATAAATTATTTGGGTATTTCCTGCCTTTCTTGATCAAGTCCACAGCCTCTGAAAGGCTTTTGTCTTAACAGATTTCAAAGCAAGGTGTGTTTCCATCTTCAATAAGAGCGAAGAGGTGGCTCCTTTCAAAGGAGTATGCAACAGCCTTAGACATGATCCTCACAGTACTCACATTAATAGCTCTCTGGAGCTATTCCTTTGCACAAGCATTTCCTGAGCTCATTAACCCTTACATCTGTGGAACTAATTGAACAAATTAGTTCAAATCTGATTTTTTTTTCCTCACAAAATGGTATGGTATCCATAACAAGAGTAATTTAATGCCAGTCGATTGATCTTTTCTGCAGAAGAAAGAATTATTTGGAAATCTAAGGAAAAAACAAACCTCTCTCCCATTCTTATTCAGTAAAGCTTGAAATGAAGCCTGAGGAAGAGCAGATGAATTTATGTTGCTGCTATCTGAGGGCAATGCCTTCTATAAAGCTTATGATGAATAACAGGTGTTATCTGGAAGAGGGAACAGGAGGTGAAGTTTGATACAAGAATGCTAATTACTCACAACAGTGTTCAAATACAAATATTTTTAGTTTCCCTCTTTATCATAAATAGGTTTTGATAAATGTCTTAAGCATGTTACTCAGATAAGTCATCTATTTAGTCTCCAATCTCTCCACTTTTTTTTTTTTTTTTTTTTTTTTTTTTTTTTTCCATTTAGTTCAGAAAACACTTCATTATATTATTGAATATATGGCTGGGACCAACCATGATCATTGGGTTAAATTCCCAGTTCCACTTAGAACAACCTAAAAGTTAAGCTACATATCTAAGGCATTGTCCAAATTCTTCTCAAACACTGACAGGTAGGGACAGGGCATGGATCACTTCCCTGGGGAATTTTTTCCTGTGCTAGACCATCTTCTCAGTGGACATATTTTCCAAATAGCCAATCTGGACTTCCCTGAAACAGATGGAAGACATCACTCACATCCTATCATGGGACAGCAAAGAAGCACCTCCCTCTTCACTCCTCCTCATTAGCAAGTTGTAGGCAGCAAAGAGGTGCCCCCTCAGTTTCCTCTAAGCTGCACAAACCTGTATCCTCAGCCTCTACTCCTATATTACACCTTCTAGTCCTTTGTCCATCTTCCTTGACTTCTTTTGGACACAAACTAATATTTTCATACCCTTATATCATGGAGCCCAAAGCAGCGCACCTACTAGAGGTGGGGCTGCAGTAGTGCTGAGTGTAGTGGGGCAATCACCCCTTTCCACCAGGGAGCTGTACTGTGCCTAATGCACCCCAGGATGCTGACAGCTCATTTGGCTGCCAGGGAATATTGTTGACTCATGTTGAGCTCCCCATCAACCACATCCCCCAGATCTCCTCCTGCAGAGCTGCTCTCCAGCCACTGGCCCCCCAGTCTGCATATGCATCCAGGGTTATACTTTCCCAGGTGCAGAATCTGATATTTGTCCTTAATTCTTGCCACTGGTGATATACTCACACCCAGCCTCAAACATCTGTGTAAACACTTTGTGGTGACATGTACCAAAGAACTTTTAATCTGTTCCACCAAAAGCTTTTTTTAGAAAACAGATCTCACCCAGCATTCTTTCCAACAGCTCACCCTACTGATTCTGCTTTTCTCCATTTTACAGACCTAGCTTTTGTTAGACACTGAAAAATAAAATACTGTAATAAAAAAGGGATAAGATTAGGAAGTTATACTAAAAATATTGTAGGTTTTGTTTTTTTTTTAATGAAAGAATGATACATGAGGATTACCATTTTCTGTTATATCATGCCACTTTAAACAGAGGAATGTGAGAAAAGCATTAGAACTTTCACAGGGAGGAGTTTTGGACTATTTAATTCAAGGAAGGCAAAAAATGCAGGAGGATATGATACATGTATGAAAAAGACTACAGGTAGGCTAACAAAGGTGGTAAAAATATTTCTATTTACTCTTTCAGATGATGAAAAAGGAAGAAACACTGCACTTAGTACAGCCCTCTGGCTTTTCCTCCCTGTCTTAATCCAGCCTATAATTAACAGGAAGAATAGTTTCTACCATCCAGAGATCTTTGTGTCAACAATAAAATTAAAAACTTAATGTTTATAAATTATTTAGAAATCACAATTTCTACCAGATACTGGTAACTGACAATAATCAGGAGAAAATTAAATTTTCCAAATATGATAACACCAGACACCATTCCAGATAAGATGTGTGGTTTTATGTCATCCATTAGATTCTTATGCCACTGAGCAATTTCAGAAATTCTGTTACAAACAATTAGAGGATAATCACTACCAGGAAATGTCTCCTTTCTACTCCTGTTCCATTTTAACTCCTGAAAAATTATGATTCTCCTCCTTTCAAAAGCATTAATTCCTGATAGAATTCTTCTCCTAATTCACATGCATTCCCCACCTTTGTTTAGTTTCCATCTATCTCTTGTCCTGTCTGCATCCTGTGGTAATGATCTCCACAGGCGTGTCTTCTTTTGTTGAAAATAATTTGTTCCATTTGGATTTTTTTTTTCTATTTTATTGCCTACCTCCTCATTTCTTATTTGTAGTATAGGGCACCTTCCATTTCTTTGAGAATGTATTGGTTCGCATATGTGTCTCACTTATTTGTGCTCAATTGACTAGCCTCAAAAAGCTAGCTATGAAAACTCTTTAGATTTCAAATTTCAATCCTTATATTTCAACACCTTTCATACTTGTATACAATTTTACATCATTTACAAACAATGAGGAAGGCACTTTTTATGGGATTCAATATGTTTGATAGACCAATATCTCAGCTTTTGACAAAAATAATTACAGTATTTTTCTAAAACACGTTTTCTTTTTCTTTTAATATGTGTATTTATACATGTGTATTAATTTATAAATTTCTTGCATAGTTTCATTCTTTGGATGATTATCTCACATTTTCAAAAGCAACTACATCAAAAACTTATCAGTACATATTCAGGTTCTAGCACAATGGGCCTCTATGCTACCTAAAGTTCCCAAACACTCTGAAAATATTAATTGCCTGCTGCTGTGATTGGTCCCAGATCTTCACACTGTAAAATTAAAAACATTAGAACATAATAAGATATTATAATCTTTCACAACTTTGTTGTACTGTAACAGAAGGCATGAAGAATTCTATTGTCTAAAAAAATGTGGCATTTTCTTGTAAAATCTTTGAAAAACAGTAATAACAAAACAAGCAAGGGAAGTATATGGGAAAAACATGGCTGATATTGATATTGCTTATTTCTGCACACTGAATTGTAAAAAATGTTCAAGAACTGCTGCTCTTTGAAAAAATATGACCTCCTGTAATACTGTGAGAGTCAGACAGACCTTTAGTGAACTTCTGAGCAAATAATCATCGTGTGAGTTGAAAATGCCTAAGGTCAGTTTTCACTGAAGCACCAAACTTCTGTAGAATTTCAAGCGAGGTTAGAAGAATAAATTCAGAATACAAATACTGTAATTGACACCTCTCAGCTAGAAAGAGGTGTCTTTTCTCCTTCCCCCCTCCTCCTCCCCTCCTGCCCTTCAATCTTTCTCTTTACTCTTTTCCATATTTTGAACATACGTATTTAGGTTGCATAGTGGCAGGTTTCCAGGCAAAGAGGAAACTCAAGGGGGAAAATTTATTCATCAATTAATTGCAGTAGGAATACCATCTAGTACCTGTTCTTAAATTCAAAGGCAAGAAAGTCGTTATCTGTGAAGAGAAAAAGTAAAAATATGCTGAGCATGCCTCTCCATGTTAATTATCTTGGTTACATCTACAACCTTGCACATTTGTATGCTCACCTTGTCATTCTGTAGAATCCGAACCCCTGATATTGAACAGCAGGTGCAGGGGGAAAGTATAAAAGAAAGTTAAATCAAAGATAGGATTGAGTGTCTTGTAGTGATGCCACTAGGAAAACAGGAGATCTAAAGTCAGATCTTGATTTCGCTCTGTGTGCACTGAAAAGCAAGTCTCATTTCCTTCTGCTAATCTTTCTCCTTACCTATAAAACACTGATGATACTTTACTTTATTCAAACTTTTTTTCTTTTTTTTAGTCAGTTTGTTATTTAGTCTATAAACTTTTGCGGGGGAGAGATATGTCTTACTGGAGGTTTATGTGGAACTGAGCACAAAGGGACTTGTCAGCTGAGAATTCTCAGCTCTAGCAGAATACTGAAAAGCAATAACTGGCAAAGCAGAATAAAGATGTTCTTACTTCAACTATCAAGTACAGACAGGTATAATATCACTGAATTTAAATGGGCAACTGAAGGGAGAATAGCAATCAACACAACAGTTACCACTTATCTTTCAGAGAGCTTTAAACAAGAAAGTGATAGAAAGACTTACAGCTATTATAAATTTGTTATTTTATTTCCTAAACCTGAATGTCAGTGGATAATGAATTGCAATTTGATTTTTGTTATGTGATGTACTTCATATTTCCAAGCTTATGGTTTTCCCTTTCTTATATGTATTGGTGTGTGTATATATATGCATGCATACATCCAAATTCATATAATATATACATGATGTATCTACATTCATATTTAACCCTGAAGTATGTTTCTGTGTAGAACAAGAGGCATTTCCTTTTAATTTCTTAATGAGGACACATTAAATGTGATGGGATTAAAGTGGTTGGTCTGAATAGTCTGCCTGCAGTTGCTGAATATGTTGAAAGGTCAGCAAATTCATAAGTGCATTTAAGCTTTACTTTTGAGGTCTGTTAAATAATTTCGGTGGGACAAAGCTTTAGACTGACTCATTATGTAAGAAAGACATGGTGCATTAGGAGTAGCCTATAAAATGGCAAATTCTGGTTTCTTTTATAGCTGATAAATGTTAAAAGACAGAAACAAATTATCCAGGCCTAGAAAAGGGAAAAATATGCCAGCACAATACTGCTGAATGACAAATTGTTATTCAATTGGCAGCTTCATAGGCAGCATAGGGTTAATAAAGCTTAAATTTTATATGGCTACAGCTGCCTTTAAATTTTGTAAGGTACCTACAAGTAAATTTCAACATAAAAATAAATAGGTCTTATAAAAATTATCTGTTAAAAATTTAATTCCATGTTAAACGTACTGACACAGAAATATGAAACTTTCATATCAAAAGTGCTTTTAAACTTTGATTTCTCTGTAATTCAATATTTGGTAGTAAAGGAATGACCCTATTAATAAAATTAATGCTGATTTGGCAGGAATTTTCTGATTGCCAGTTTTCTTGGCTTCATTTTCTACTTCTTTTTCTGGTTTTAGGAAGCTCAGGAGTATGTTTGAGGTGGACTGGAAACTGAACACAGAGAAACCCCAACTATTTATAATCAGGAGTCAGCTCTAGTTTGGGACTCAGTTTGCAGTTTCCAATTGTGAGTTTTGATTACTGTTGATTTGTCCCTTCAGTAAATGCAGCTGATAATACCCTCATGTTGTGAACAGTGGCCTACATGCTTAATGTGGTACGTAGAACTCCCTTTCATATCAAGTTCAGCCTGTTTAGATCTGTGTAAATAAACACGTG
The DNA here is from genome assembly GCF_015227805.2 of Hirundo rustica. NCBI lineage: Eukaryota > Metazoa > Chordata > Aves > Passeriformes > Hirundinidae > Hirundo > Hirundo rustica. The sequence goes on from NC_053451.1 coordinate 40,031,347, forward strand.
AATAGCACTTACGGGAGAAAAAAACCCACAAATCATAAAGCACTGAAAAGTTGACTAATTTTCACATATTTTTGTCTAAAGAAAAATATATTACTATAGTACTCATTCTGCTAAAGTCTTTATTGGGGTTTAAGCAGGGTTCACAGTTTTGTGCTGTACCTTGTTATCCTGAACAAGGTATCCTGAGTATCTGAATTGCTGACAGAAAATGAACTGCATGACCCCAAAGGTCACCTGCCAATTGTTGTGTTGTTTTTTAAAACATCCTTCTCAATTTGGTCTCCATTTTTTTTGAGCAGATCTTGGGAAATCTTAATGAAGACCTGTTTTAAGTACAATTCCCAGTACTGGGTTGGGAATAATGCCCTGTGCTCTGCCTGTGAAAACATGCCTTAAGCAAGTAAATCATCCAGGTAAAACCAAAACAAAATATTCCATTTTTCCAAATATATTTTTGGTTTTTCACAACAACTGAAGGATTAAATGAATCAATTCCTTTGATAATTTGAAAATTCTTTTACTTTTTCAAGTTTTTGGTGGTTTCTTCCCCTAATTTAATCAGTCCTGTAAATAGACATATTTGTAATGCTGTTGTTGACAAATCATTGATTTTCACTGGAGTTTTTCTTCATCTCCAAAACTATTTCATTTAGTATACCAGGATACAAAATTTTTCCTTAACCAACTTGACATTCTCCTACTCTTCCTGCTTGTCTTAATGTGTTTTTACACTAAAACTTTATTAAATACACTCTGATTAATATTTTAGTAGAAATATAAATATATTTACCCCATAGTACTTTGATTTGAATACTGTTCTCAAAAGCATCCATTTTGCTCTTTAAAAACTGAAAGCTAGTCTTCCCGATGAAGTAAATTTTAGCACCCTGATAAAAAAAGTTACAGTACTCACCCCAGATCAGGTGATATTCTGGACTCTGTCATTGCAGTCCCAGGTCCCTACTCCCATTACCACTTTCTCTTTTTCCCACTTTCTCCTGAATTATGGGATTTCAGCTCCTAGAGAGCCTGGAAGTACCTGGAAAGAATATTAACCAACTTCAACAGAGAAAGAGAGAGTTATATAAGGATTGCAGAGAACTGATTTATTAAAAAACCTGTGTAACAAACTTAGAGCAACAACACACTTGGTGGTGCAGAATTTTTAACAAACTGCAGAAACAGTCTCATACCGTCCTGCAAGCTGGCAGAAAAGCTTAATGAGTGGAGAAATACTTGATGTGGCTCTATTCAGGTGTTACCCAGAGATGTCCAGGATTTCAGAATTTGGCATTGTCAATGAGATTTTCAAATAGTGGGGTTTGGCAAGGTTACAGTCTGAGATCCTGCTGTTATACAAATAAGTTTGCACTGTGCTCTAGAAAGCTTTTTATTTTTCCAAAAATGTTGATCATTTCTTCCTGTCTCACACAAAGGGCATTGAGTTTAAAAAGGATGATAGAAAATCTAAAGAGAGTATGACAGTTTAAGAGAAGACTTGGAAGGAAGTTACAGGATAGTTTAATAATTGTTCTCTTTAAAGGGCTTTGTAGAAAATATCTGTTTATTTATACTTTAAACACTGAATGACCTTTTTTTTTTTTTTTTTTTTTTTTTTTTAGTCTTGAAAAGCTGCATCTGAGAACTGCTAAAGTTGAAATATTTTGAGAAGAAAAAGAATGCAGTTTATAATAAACCTCAAAACTCCAGTAGGTATTAAGGATACTCAGTCTGCTAGGTAAGACAAAGGTCCAAAAATTATAATCTGTTGAGCAGTTAAATCTGTCAATCCTAAAATAACCAGAGGAAAGCATCTATAAAATTTTTGATGAAGAATTCACAGAATGGCTCTGTGAACTTCTTCAATATTGCCTAATAGAAAGAGAAAAAAAAAAAAAAAAAGAGAGAGAGAGAGAAAAAATAACTAAACAAGAAAATGGTGCATTCTCAAAAATTTTGGCATATGATCCATTTTAACATGCAATAACCACACGCGTAAGGTATAAAAAATCTATATGAGAACTAGATATAATGTATTTTTCCCTTCATCCAGAATCACTATGGACTGAAGATATTAGGCAGTTGTGCAGTGGGTAACGTGCGTGGCAGGGGGAGGATGGAGAATTGCAGATAAGTGAGGAGGGGAAAAGGAGGATGACACTGACCTATGATCCAAGAATCATCTGTAGCATGGGACACACATGTGGCTTACTTCAGAACAGGGGACTCAAACAAGAGGTATCCACATCCTAACTTCATAGCTCAAGCACTCAGATGCCTGCAATTGTAAGGCCAGCCTGTCTTTTACAAATGACCTCCAGTCTCTACACATGCTAAGAATCCAAGTCTGGAAGTACTGTAAAAGAATGGTAGTTGGGTTTTAGAGTGGGGTGAGTTTCTTTGCTTTTTTAATTTGATTTTCAAAAACAGAGCAAAGCCACTTCTCTGCCAAGAAGGTGGATAAAGAAACTCCAGAAAACCCTAAGCACCATAGTGTACTGCTCTTAACAGGCACAACTGGTTTGCGCTGGGTTGAAAATGGAGCTTTTGTTCCAGCTGTGGCACAGCTGCAGAGGGGGAGGAACAGCAGAGAGATGCAAGAAGCAGGATTGGGTTGAGGAGTGGAAAGGTACAGACCCAGAGCTGAGTGTGAGGCAGCAATTGTTAAACAAACGCCATATATCTTGCTAAAGTTTCACTTCAGCAATCAACTTAGAGCACTCTCTGGAAATGTAAAGGGATAGGGATAGAGTGGGAGGGAGGAAGGAAGGAACAAAGGAAGGAAAAAAGTAAGTTTTCATTGTTCTTTTCTGGGACCTTAGTGGGGTCCTTTTTGCAGTGAACATTGCAGGGACATGACTTTCACATACCAGATCAAGGATCAGTCCAACATCCTGTTAGAAAAGAAACAATTCTAAATGCTCTTTAGAAAGGCAATAGCAGATTAGATTGTAACTTCTTCAAAGGTCTCATTTACTCTCCACACATCCCTGTGGCAAAGCTATTTTCATCACTTAAAGCCAGCATCTTCCCCAAAAAATACAGAGGTTAGAAACTAAGACTGTAAAATAAATTGGATCCTAATACTGATATTACAACATGCATTTGATTCATTAGCAGCCTTTTTTAAAGAAAGCTGATAGCTTGAAGAAAGCATACAATTATATGAACAGTGTCGAAAAAAAAGATTACAAAATTTGTAATATGACTGGTACAGGACTGAAATTACAGAATAAATCTATCATTCCAAAAAAAGGGACATATATTTCTTTGTGACACCCACTCCTGCGAGCAAGTGAAGTGGTCAACAGTGTCCATATCAGATCATTGTTTTCAAACTCGCTTTAACTTTCCATCATCCTGGGGAGAGTTGACAGTGATGTCTCAGATGTTGGCTGAGGCCTAAGGCACTACTGCTTTATATAAGCAGCATGTGGAGAATCTCTCTAAAGCTCCACTGTTGTTTTTCTTTAGATACTTTCCTTTGGATATGGTCCTGTGGCTTTTAGAGTAGAAACCATGAGCATTATCAGGTCCTGAAAAGCCTGATTTTAGAAAGCCAAAATCAGAGACATAGTCCAAAAACCTGTTAATAAGACCTGTCCATTCTGCAAGGATGCAAAACCTGCAGCACATTTCAACAGCTAGAGGAATCTAGGTAAACCTCTGCTTATGCTTTTGACTACTAAGTTTTCCAAGGAAAGTTTGCTCAGAGAAGATCACTGACATTAATGCAATGCCTGATACCTTTAGAAAAAGGATGCAACGTCAGCATAAAGTATGACTATTAACATTTCATATTCTTTAGCTTCAGTGATGGAAGTGTTTCTTTCAGAACAGAGGGTCCTTTGTACGATTATCCCCTTAGATATTAATCACAGATGCTCTTCAGCTATACAACATATGTTGAGAACAGCCATGTCTGTATCCATGAGCACACAACCTTAAGATCACACATCACACATTTTACTCCTAGGTGCAGGTGGCATCATGGCTTTGAAAACAACTCACAGGGAAAGGATATTTCCATCTGATAAACATGTTCCACTGCAGAAAAAAAATACCATGAGAAAAAGCTGCAGGCCTATCTCTTAACGGTCTCCTAAGGCTAGCTTCCACGTAAAATTGGGAAAGAGAGCAAAATTTCAGATTCTGAATATTTTAAAAGGCTGCTTTTTGACTTTTCTGTTCAGCTTTATCTGATAACTGCTTTATGGCCATTTTCAGTCTGGAAGAAAAACATGGGGAGAAAGGAAGAATAAATTGATAACTTTTCCCAGAGATTTTATACTTTAAATAAGTATGTTGTTTCATAAGAAAATGTGAGTTTTGTTTGTGTTTGTGGTGGGGGGGTTTTTTGTGTTTTGTTGTTGTTGTTGTTGTTGTTGTTGTTTGTTTGGTTGGTTGGTTTGGTTTGGTTTTGTTTTTTTTTAATGTTGCGATGCCATTTTTCTCAGGTAAATTAAAATGCCATGACTATCTGCAATCTGCAATTCTCTAGATTCTCTGTTTTGGACAATTACATCAAGCTTGTAGTATCAAATTTCAAGTATTTTCAAGCAGTTTCAAGTATTCTCCAAGTTATAATGAATCTGGTTCTGCCTTATATCTTTGTATTTCTCCATTCCTTACTGTATGTTAGAACATAAAATTCTGCACTAAGTGGGGACTGGAACAGAGCAGATATTATTTAATATCTGATTTCTAACTCAGTTTGATAAATAAATCAAATATTACAGATTACATTTGGCTGGTTGAAAAACAAGTAGGTTCACTGAGAGTAGCCTAGATTAATATTTTGTGCAACCATGAGGATTTGGAAACACTTTTTACCTTACCTTCCCTCAAATGAGAAGACCCACAGACTCCTGGTTTGAGACTGATCCACCTATCTGCAATCTCTTTTTTATTATACATGTTTTAATATATTTTGTATATATATAATGTGGTTTAAAAAAAAAAAAATAAATCAAAGCCTATCTTCATTAATGTCTCTGTCCTTACTCACTTGGCACATAGAGATGATAAAATGTCACATGTTCTGTTAATGTTGGGGGTGCTAAAGAACTTCCAGCACTATGCTATCAAGTTTAACAGGAGAAGGTAAAGGTTTTCCATCCCCTGGAAAATTCTGAAATTTCAAATTGTTGAGTAGTATGAAGTGGAATGACCCACAGACTTCACAAAGTTTTCATGAAAAATGAAACCTCAGAATAAACCTGCAAGTCCAGAATGTGGCTTATTTATATGTGCATAAACATATATTCAGGTAGGGATTCTACAGAACTGTTGAGGTGAAAAAGAAGAATCCTGGAACAATTGTTTCTTTCTAATCCAACTTTGTTAGCTTGTTTTTATGTTGAAAACTGTCAGATTGAAACTAGACAAAAAATACTAAACAAATAAACAAAACCAAACTCAAACTGAAAACCAAATTAGGGCAAAAAGGGCAGCACTGTAAAGCAAGAAGGTTTTCTTTGTTTAAAATCTGAGACACAGAATGCACTTTTAATGCTTTTACCTCTCCTTACAAAAGAAGCCATGCTGTAAGAGAGTTGATTTAGATCATAAATCTTTCTGAAAAAGGCTTATATTGCAGGTGAAACAATTTTCTACCAATTCATATTTTGAGGGCAAACTGCAGGTGACCTCAGGAGTCTTAGTCAGCATCAGAACCCTCAACACAGCAAGGACAAGCCAGCACCTGCAGTCCTCTCAGCCAGTGCTCCCTTTGGCCACTTCCTAAATGACCTGCAGCTGTAGGCTGGAGACTTTCTTTCTTTCCCAAAGCATGGAGGTGCAACATTTGATAAATACCTATCTGACCCATATGCCTGAATTTTCCTTTCAATGAAAATCACGATATGGGAGGAGGGGAGAAGAAGACAACTACTGATAGGGCATTCCTGAAGCCCTGATTTGTTGTGTACTGTTTCTTTACTCCTGGAAGGAATTGCTTATATCTGACGCCACAAATGCAGGCAGTGGGTGCACATACACATACACACAGAGAAAAGAATGATTTTTCTCCTAAATCAAATCTCATACCTTTGGTCCAAAATTGGTGTATTAAGTCTTTAATTTAGCAGGAAACATACAAGGAAAAAAAATCCAAACAAACTAAACAAATGAATAGATCTTATTTTACTATGAGGGTAATCAAACAGGACAGATGTGCAGATATGTTGTGTGAAGCCTTCATCCTCAGACTTTTTCAAAACCTAGCTGGATATAGCCCTGGGCGGCCTACACTAGAAGACCCTGCTTTGCACAAAGGATTGGTGTGCATCCATTACCTGGAGAAGATGCTTCATGTACTCATTTTCATGTAGGATTGGGCCTTCTGAACTTTATTTTACAGTTGTGTTTCTTAAAATAAATGCAGAAGATTGATAGACTCATTTTCTTTCTCTACTTTCTTTGCTGATCACAGTAACTTTTTAGAAAGAAGCCCTTCTGGCAAACCTGAATAGAAATTATAGGTGTTGTGCACAAGAAACTATTACCAGCAAATCAAATGTAATTTTTTGGCAGAAAGCGGGATAATTAGAGAACCAATAATGGTTTCCCTTGGTCAAATAGGGGAGGAGCAGTAAAATGTTCTAACAGATGATTGACTAAAGGATACTGGTTTAAGCTATCTTTGGAACCCATGACAGTTCTTTCACAGAAACAGGAGTCGAATAAGAGAATGCAGTTAAATGACAGACTGACCCAAAGTGCATAATAAGGGGACCACTTACAACTAACTCCACTGACCTGATTAGGATTAATTTAGTAGTCTTTGTGCTTGATTTCTTTCTTGTTTTTTTTGTTTTTCTTCCTGTTCTGTTATTTTCTTACTCATTAGACTAGTGATCAGTCCTCCTCCCAGAGATCCCTCCTGAATAATGTTGCTGATTTTTCACCAAATACTTAAGAAAACCGAACCAGAGAAAACAGAATGTGCTAAACGTACATACTTTCAGCAGTTTATTCCAGAGGAAGAGTGGTACTGACATGTGAGCATCAAGCTCCTTTCTGTAATGCACATTCCAAGTTTTCCCATGTGAACACGCAACTGTTGGAAAGACATTGGGCACATATACAAGTACCTACAGATGCATTCTGCCTCTGATTTGTTTTCCTCATGGTGTTTTAAATAAGCACTTGCTTTCACTAAATTTCAGATAATTCCTCACAAGCTTAGACTCTTCCACAGTTCTCTCTCTAATGCGGAGCAGTGACAGACTTGTTATCCTTTCAGCTTTCCAGATAATTCCTTAAAAACTCTATGAAGTGCCCTACTCGGACACAATTCAAAATGATCTAGTAATAATTAAATTTTATCTCCTTGATAGGTACAGTGGAGAATCCAGTGACCTTCAACCCTTTTCATATCTTGATCACTGAGCAAATAGTAAGGTCTGTCTCTCTTTACCCCCATAATACTGGACACCTTACTGCCACATGAATGAAACCTGAAGTAATATTGAGTCCTGTAGAAAGCTAGAGTTCTTTCTTGGAAGTGCTGTAGAAATTATTTGCAATTGACGTCATGGGGGAAAATAAGAAAAAATTATTCAAATATAGGTTTCCCAGATCTTTTTTACTTCTTAGCAGTGGGACAAATTCCTTGGCAACAGCCACTGATGCTGAAATCAGCAGTCCTTCAGACAAACCATGCAAAGAGTTCTGTAATGATTTAAAGACTTCAGATAGGTAGCAAGATCAGTTCCAGCTGAAACACAGACTTTTAGCTTGTCCACAGACTTAATTTAAAGAGTTTGGATGTGTTGAGCCTAGAAAAACAGTTTTCCTCAGAGGGGACAATTCTACTCTGAAGGATTTTGTCTTATTGATAGGAAACAGAAGAGAGAAAGAACAAGACTCATTCCAGTAGTTTCCACTTTCTGTGCTGGCCTTTTAATTGAAAATAGATCAATAGCTGAATTGTTCCTACCTTTTCCAACCAAGTAACAGATACTTTCAGTGTTTTAGAAGAGATGACAACACCCAAGAGGTACCATTTCACAAGTTTAATAAATCAGATATTATACATACTTCACAGTGGTAACAGATTGCTTTATTGTGCACATCAACTTTGTAAGAACCTTCTTTTGCCTTAGAAAATGGTGGTGGATGATGTTCATAATCTCTCTGTACAACTGCTGGAGAAAGAAGGAGGTATCCAGAGAATTTTTCCATATGTTGGAACTTCTCATTACCTATCCAATATGTAGAGATCCTAAGAAGATATAAAATTCAATCAAACACAAAAATTTGGAGAACTAATTGAAATAGATGCCTCTCCATATATTTATGTATACTCTGTGAGTAATCAAAGACCAACTAAAATATGTACACCAGTAAAGCTCTAAGGTGTAGAGTCACAGAATCATATATTCACAGAGTAAGCTGAGTTGGATCATTCTCAAGGATCACCCAGCCCAATTCCTTGTCCTGCACAGCACCATCCCCAGGAGTTCCCCATGTGCCTGAGAGTGTTGTCCAAATGCTCCTTGAACTCTGTTGGGCTTCCCTGGGGAAGTGCCCAAACACCCTCTGGGTGAAAAACCTTGTCCTAATATCCAACCTAAACCTCCCCTGACACAGTTTCAGGCCATTCCCTCAGGTCCTGTCACTGAGAATCACATGGAGGAGATCAGTGCCTGCCCCTCCTCTCCTCCTCACCAGGAAGCTGTAACTGCAGCGAGGTCTGTCCTCAGTCTCCTCCAGGCTGAACAGAGCAAGAGACCTCAGCCACTCCTCATACAGCTTCCCCTCAAGGACCTTCATAATCTTCATTGCTCTCCTTTGGACACTCTCTAATAGCTTTATACCTTTTTTAATATTATTATTATTATGAATAAGGTGTAGTGATTGGCTCATGCAAATGAGGAGTTATTAAGTTTGGTGGGGAGAAGTTCTGCTAAGGTTCACAGTTCCTTTGACACGTACTTTAGCTGTTCCAGCATGGTTTTGAACCCTTTTCTGTTCTCCCTTCACTCCCCCTCCCCTTTTGCGGCGGGTGCCTGGCAGCTCAGGCTGACGGGGCTGTAAAACCCGTGCGGAGGGCGCACACTCACCCCGAGAGAGGCGGCACAGACTGGGGACACTCGCTGCGGGAGGCGGGCAGGGTAACACGGCACCGCCAATCAGGATGCCAGAAGGGCTCCACCAATGAAAGGCACGGAAGGACTGATTGACAGGCCTTGGGAGGAGCCAGGTGTACATGTGTGGGCAAGGGCACGGTCTGTGGGAGGGGCCAGAAGGACATATAAGGGCTGCTCATGAATATTAATGAGGCAACCTTGCATGAATGAAATCGAGAGATGCCATTTTGTGAGCCAGAGCCTCTGGTGAGCAGAAAGAGTCTGACTGCTGTCCCAGCTCTGTCTGCCTTTGCTTTGTAATCTTAACAGGTGCTAATTAAATTTTATTTACTCATTCCTGCCTGGAGATTGAGTCATTTATAGCATTGTGGCACCAGAACTGCCTCCAGCACCGGAGGAGCTCATGTCCAGAGCTGAGATTTTCCTGGCACTTCTGTCAACAGAGATATTAAACTTGATTGCTTTACCATCTCTGTGGCCAAGATGGCCACCAATCTCCACCTTGCCCACAAGATCCCCCCTGTTAACAAGCACCAGATCAAGGTGGGCCTCTTTTCTGAGTCAACTCCCATAAGATCTGTTCCATAAAGTTGTCATTCAGGTTTTTTAGGAATCTTCTGCCTCGGGTTGTGCCATCTGGGTGATAATCCTACATAATTTCTGGCAAGTTGAAGTCCCCATAAGGACAAGGGCAGTTGAGTTGAAAGTGTCCCTTAGTTCCTCAAAAAATAGTTTGTCATGGTCATTGTCCTGTCTAGGAGGTCTACAGAAGCTTCCCAGTGTGATATCCACGTTATTTGTTTCCCCCTTGATTCCTACCCAGAGACTCTCAACTATGCAATTGCCACATGTGAGCTCCATACATTCTAACCCTTCTATTCCATATAGGTCCACACCTCTACCTCTTCTGCCCTGCCAATCCCTCCTGAAGAATATGTAACTGTCCAACTGGGCACTCGAGCCACAGGACGCATCCCACCAGGTTTCACTTATGCCAGTGATGTCAAATCTCTGCAACTGGGCTACAGCTTCGGACACCTCTTGTTTGTTCCTCATTCTGCAGGCATTAGTGTAGAAGGATTTTAGGGGTGTTACATTGTAGCCAACACCACCTGGGATATATTGAGTAATCCCACTAGCCTCATTTCCTCAAGTTTTGACACGCTGTCCCTTTGGTCATCACTGGCCAGCCTGGTTTTGTGCTTTTCCCCGTTCCAAGCTAGCTCAAAGCTCTTGTCAACAAGTCTCACTAACCTTCCTGGGCTAGTGCTCTTTTTCCCCTCTGCAACAGGTGCAACAGATCAAGTGCCAATAGACCATGTTCCCTCGTCAGCATCCCCAAAATTCTTTCTCTGACAACCTCAGAGCCACACATTGACCTGATTGATGGGTCTCCCTGTTCCTATTAATATTATTTCTTGTTACTGGAAAAATCAATCATATGATAACTACCCAGTAAACTAGGTATTTTCAAGTGTTTCTGTCATTCTGAAGATTGTAATCTTACCAAATATACAAAAATACAAAAACAAATTAAAAGCATTCACAGTAATTTCAAAGGAATAAGTAAATATATGGAAATACAAAAACAAATTAAAAGCATTCACAGTAATTTCAAAGGAACAAGAAAATCCCTGTGATAGCTTTGTTTGAAAATTGATACCTTGCATGCTTTTGCAGAAATCTGTCAGTACATGTAGCCTCATGTCCATATACCAGATTATTAGAAGAGTTAATCATCACATTCCCTACTGAAAGCCATGATCCCTCATTTGTGATTGCACAATTATTAACATCGTAAGGAATCATATTATTACAGTGCATTACAAATCTAAGTGAGAAATAAGTGGCAGGAGATGGGATTTCTTAAAGGAATAAAACAGTCTTTAAAGACTAGTGTCAAGGAAGTAGAGATATGAAACAGGGCTGAGAGAGTGCAGTTAGAATTGTCATCTTTTTTTCCCCAAGTGTCACTGATTCATTTCCCTGTGCATTTCTCTGGAATATACCTGTTTGTCTTGTTTTGAATCCCAAAAAAGGCTGGGAGTCCTACCAGTTTTCTAGTTTTACCTCTTTTACATTGATCTTTAATTGAGGGCAGCTAGTTTGATGAAAAAAAAATAAGCTCCTGCAGAACTGTTTACTTGATGGTATTTGTATAGGATTCTTTATTTTGTGAATACTTTTACTTCTGAGAGTACTAATAAACAGGCATCAAACACAGTTTCTACTAAGTAACTTGTAAAACTCATGCTGACTTCAGTGAAGTCATACCTTCCTGACTAGATTACAGTCTTTCATCCATGCTGAAAGATCACTATGTGAGCATCAAGCCTTATCTTTCCCTATGTCAGACTCCAACCTATTGATGTGAACAGAGGGGTGAGCAATGTTTTCTCAGCCCTTTTTTTGGTTGGGTGACTTAAAGACCCAGAGGCTGTCAATCCACAAGTAGCAATTCTGCTGTGTGCAAATCTGAAGAATTTTTGTCCATTTTGTATAGGCTAGCACAAAGCTTTAAAATCATAATATTGTATACAGAGGCCCTTGTATACATTTAATTTGAATACTCAGGTGTTCCCACATAACATTCTGACACCATTACTGCCTCATTAATATAAATCTAGAGGGCGAAACAGATCCTTAATTTATTTCATACATAACAGATATTTTTACTAGTTGACATAAAGTCTCAGAGATGAAAATTAAAAAAGTTAACTATAGAGATCCATGTACCAAAGAAAATGGTCCTGTGTTAGGTACTTTCCCTCAGCCAGCCCTTTTCATGTGTGTCTTTTCAATTGTGTTGTGACTCACAGGCTCTTCGTGGGGTTTGCAGTTGTTGAGGCAACTGCATTCTGCAAGGCCATTATTATCAGGGTTTTGTTTTTGTTTAGTTTTTATTTTATTTTATGAGAGTAGAACACTACCAAAAATAATGTTTTTGAAAACTGCCAACTGCAAGTTGTTTTGTGTACTAAATCAACAAACAACATTAAAAAACCCAACAAAAACAACAAACAAACAAAAAACAACCAACCGAACAAAAAGAAACAAACAAAAAAAACCCCAACAAGACAAAAGAAACTCCAACCAAAAGAGAAATACAAAAATCTGTTTAAAAAGATGACAAGTCAAATCTAGAAGGGAGAAAAAGGGGAATCAACTCAGTGCCACATCTGCTTTAGGATAAACCAGTAAAATTTAAGTTATTTTTGTACAGCTTCTTTCAAACAAACCTCTCAAAACATTTTATAGTAAAAGATAAAATGAAAAGATAGCTTGTTTATTGCAACTCTCTCACAGAGAGCAAATGAAGGAAACTATGTGCAGCAACAGACTGGTCCAGGAAAAAAAAACAAAAAACAAAACAAAACAAAACAAACAAAAACAAAAACAAAAAACAAAAACAAACAAAAAAACACCAAAAAAAACCACCACAGCATATTTAAAGGAGGGGAAAAGTATTATCCTTGTACAATATAACAGAAAAAATAGATAAATAATTATAATATGAATGAAGATTACATTGAGCACAATGATGGGGGTGGGGATAGGGATGGGGATGAGGACAAGGATAAGAAACTTTCTCCTTGTATAAAAACTTGCATCTATTATATTTATGTTGTAACTAAATTTCTAAATAATAACTAAATAATTTGCAGAATAGGTGAACTTATTTTGCAAATGGAAAAATTTAGACTAAAATAATACTCTAATAGGACTCTTCTACGAACAGAGGCAGCTTCCTACTCACAGCAGCTGAAAGATGAGAAATGAGACTGCCAGTACATGCCAGGACAACAATAAAAAAACCCTTCTCTGTTACTTTTGGCACATCCAATACTTTCCCATTTTTTGCTGTAACAGTGTATGGTACTTTTCATCAGGTCCATGAGTGCTAGAATTCCAGTTTGAGTGCTTGAATTATTTATTGGAAGTAAAATTTTTGTGTTGGTCTGTCATCTCTGAAGATCACAGTACTAGTCAGTGTCAGCGACATGGATGTGACTCAGGAGCTGTCCCCAGTGCTGAGCTCCAGGTGCCTGGCAGATGACATCAATTCAGAGAGAAAAAGGTCAAGAAGAGGGCCTGGGAAAGCCAACTCCCATCCAATTTTGATCACACAATAGCATACAAGAACTGTTTAATTATTTGATAGTAGAAGATAAAGGTACTCGTATTCTCTAGGAACAAAACCAAGGGAAAGGAATGTTGGTTTTAGAAGACTGTATTTTCACAGAAAAGGGAAACAATAGAGAATTAAACTATGGAAGATAAGATGAATGCAAAATGTTAGAGTAAAGCATGATTTTTTTAAAAAAAATTATTTACATGCTAAATATTTTTTGTCAGACAGTTAGATACCCAATATCTGTGCAGCCAAGAGTTTAGCACTGTGCCTATGTACTGTCTCCCTTTGGAGGACTAGGAGAGTACAAAATCTTCATTTTTAGTCAGTGTATTTTCCCTGGCATTCAGCTTCCATGGTTTTTACTCTATTTTTTTCGTCATGCATTCATCTTGCTTTGTACTATAAATAATGCATACATGGCTTGCCATCTAGCAATTTTTTTGGCATCAGAGACATTCTTGCAAAAGTGTTAACTTCCACACATAGTTGTACATTTTGAAGAATATGGATATTTTCCTGTGATTGAGAAATATGGCAGTGCTGACAGGATATTCCCAGAACAGTGTATACATGGCAGGATGCTTGGATCACACCTGCCAAGGAAGCAGGCGCAATGCCAGTGCACTCTATGCACTCCTAACTTACTGAACTAATATAAACCAGCATCCCCATCCTGCAGTTGGCAGCCCTGGGACAGTCTGATGCACCCAGTTACAACTCAGCTGCTTGCCCATATGCCACCTGTTATGTGACAGACCTATGGCGGCAGGAATGAGACGGAGGAGAACAGAGATACATTGACATCCAAATATTGTCTTCAAATATATTAATATATGTACACAAAAACATTGATTATAATGAGTTCTTGCTTTATTTTATTTGTTCTCACTCTTTGTTAAATGTGTTCTTACTTTTTAGTATATATGGTTACTGGTAAACATAGATGATATAAAAATTAGATTTACGATTTCATTTGTTATGTAATTGTATTTAGTGTTCTTTTTAAATTAAAAAAAAAAAAAAAAAAAAAAACCACAACCAACGCAACAGTAGATATTGTAAAATTTCACATTTTATTACACCATAATGTTTTCAGACATTAGAACAGATCGTAACTATGTAGAACTCAAGGTAACATATTTTAGACTTGTAGTGTAAAGCCACTACTTTGCTTGTTAGAAATGTATCATTAATTATACATTTACATAATTATGCTTTAAAAGTAGCAAAATATTTTAGCATTCTACTTTTTTTCCCTGCAGTTCCCACTTGTAAGATTACAATTGCTTCATTTTAAAGGTCGTATTCTTTCTTCAGAAGGTATGTTTTAGGCAGGGAGTAATTATTTTGATCCCTTCTCTCCATAAAATTGTAATAGATTAGTGAGGTTGTTTTTTTTAATCTGCTATGTTTGTTTTATTTTTCAATTAACTCCAAGGTGACTTTAAATACCCTGTTTAAACTTTCTTGTAAGCTACAAATTAGGATCCATAACGCCTTATGATTTCATAGCATTTGTATATTCAGTAGTAATTTAATTGAAATGTCCTCTAGAAATGCCCACTACACAACGTGGTTTGTGTTACTGATCTATGGGAACAGTAATAAAATAAAATGTAGGTCAATGTGAATGACAGTAAGTATCCCTCAACATACAGGCCACTGACAGCAGGTATCACACAGGTAGTACTACTCCAAACCTCAGAATTACAGGCAATATCACGGCTAACACCCTTGTTCCTCACAAAAGAATCGGGGAAAGGAAGCCTTGGGAAAAATACATTCAGATTCCCCAAAAGAAGGAAAATTTAATCTTCCAGACCCAGTTAGTATGTTTACTGGGCCTCATGATGCTCTGTGCAATATAATCTTTGTGGGTTGTCTGTAAAACACAATTTCTGCTGTATTTTCTCATGTTCTCAGACACTCTGTGACAAGCCTTTTGCCTCAGTTGAAACTGAACATTCCTGCTCAAATTCCCAGGTTAATTTTGCTTTCCTGGATGTAGAAGTGAGGATTTTTGAACATTTGGGGTTGCTAGTCTGGAGAAAAGGAGTGTCAGGGGAGTCCTAATCACTCTCTACAACTCCCTGAAAGGAGGTTATAGACAGGTGGTGGCCAGTCTCTTCTCCCAAGTTACAAGAGACAAGACAAGAGAAAACAACTTTTATTTGCACCAGGGGAGGTTCAGATTGGATATTACAAGAAATTTAATTCCTTAAAGAGTTGTTAAAAACTGGAACAATTTTCCCAGGGAAGTGGTTGGGTCACCATCCCTGGAGGAATTTAGGACATGTAGATGTGGTACCTGGGGACATGGTTCAGAGCTGGTTTAATGGTTAAACTCAATGACCTTAAATGTCTTTTCCAAACTAAATGACTCTATGATCCTAGGCACTGGCCTTTGGGAAGGAAATTAGCTCTTAAAAGGAAGCATGTGTCTAAGCCATTCTTCCACAGCTAACAGATTTTTGACATGACATTGACTGGATGTCCATGGCATCCATTGACAATAAGTCATAAAGATGGCATGTGAAGATGTGAAAAGGGGAAATAACTGAAAGTCTGTACATTGCATATAAAACTTGGGAAAATTACCCACCCGTTTCCACATTTTTCCATCTGCCCGTACATTTTTTGAAGTTTAATCTTCATGTTTAATACTGTTGAGGGTTAAGTTTCCTGTAGAATTTTTTCCCCCCCCCAAGTTGCTAGGAGACTAAATGCTGAGTGCTTAACCTGGACAAAAAGAAGCTGTTCACTTAGTTTGGGGGAGGGAGAAAGCTCCAGGGAGAGCTGAGCGTGGTGGTCTCTCACGGCTCTCGGTCTTCCGGGGAGCACAGATCGTTTTGGCAGCTAGCTGCCTGGAGTCCACGGTTAACGGAGGAGTCTGGTCCTGGGAATTCTACCATCTGTTGGAGTATCCAGGAATTCGGAGTTTCTTCACTGCCCTGCTGGATTTTGGGTCAGCCTGGGTCCCGCCGCTGCGGCTTCTCCAGCACTGCCACCTCTGCCTGCCGAGGACACCCCCTGCCTGCCGAGGACAGTCCACCGCGCCCGGCTTCCAGCCATCAGCGCCAGAGCTTCCACCGTTTGCCCTCGGGGTTCTTGGTTCTGTTCTACTATTGTTATAATTGCTGTTGTTTTTTGTCTGTCCTGTTATATTTACTAGTAAAGGACTGTTATTCCTTTTCCCCATAGCTCTGACTGAAAAGTTTTTTTTAATCTTCCAAATTATAATAACACGGAGGGAAGGATATAAATTCCTCCTTTCCTAGAGAGGCCTGCCTCTCCTTAGCAGACACCTGACTTTTCAAACCAAGACAGAATACATAGAAAACCTCATGTTCTCTGTGCATCGTGTTTTCTTCCATTCTCTGCATGTTTTGTTGTAGGGCTGGGATCTTATGAGAGCTGGATGCCCCTGCAAAAATTTTATAACATATATACAGAGCAGCATCTTCTGCAAGCCCCAGTATTGCCAGATGCTGCTCCAACACCATCATCC
This sequence comes from Hirundo rustica, assembly GCF_015227805.2. Lineage (NCBI taxonomy): Eukaryota > Metazoa > Chordata > Aves > Passeriformes > Hirundinidae > Hirundo > Hirundo rustica. The sequence goes on from NC_053451.1 coordinate 40,048,085, forward strand.
TGTGTAACATTTAGCTGTTCTAAGTGCATGCTTGTGAAGTTTCACCTTTTAAAATTAAAGGCAGAGTATTGTCAGCATCTTTCATTGTCCTTCCAGGAGTACAACTGTCAGGCATATAAAGGCATATTGATAATATATAAATACCAATAATTCAATATTAATTCTACTTTTCTCTTTGTGTTAGCACAGGCCCTGCATAACGTTGACTTTAATCAGTCAACTTGCTCTATCAGTACAAGGTGACCATTCGTATAATGTAATGCCATGTTTAGCTTCCTTAATCACACACACCTAATTTTCCTGACATTGATTTTTACTACAATTTTATCCATAGAGGGATTTATACAGCACATATCTCCTACATCTTTCTGCCCAAGAGATGATAACAGATATAGCTTAACTTAGTTGAAATATTTACATTAATAAAATGAAGTATCTAAATTTCAAGGAGCCTCTTGGATTTAAGGTGTGAATGCAGGAATTGGCAGTCAGGCTTGCTAAATTGTAAATTCTCTCACATGGAGTGTAACACTTCTGAGGAAACCTTTTAGCTCTTCTGTCATGGTATTTCCCTCTGTAAATTTATTTATTGTATCTGTCTCACAGAAGTGTTGGGAGAATTAATCCTTGTACAACTGAGGTTGGGATGTTACTAAAAGAGAAAGATTTGGAATTCCAAGGGTTTTGGTGTGATTGCACTGTACTCCGGGTGGATAGGATGGTGAGTTACACAATCTCCCAATGTACACAACAGAGCACCTTAGGAGCACTCACAGTCACTGTATCCCTTTGTGCCTTTCCTAATACAGAAGGGGCAGAGAAGGGCTAAAAAATTAAATTCATTTATTGCTGGCTTTATTTGATTTTCTGAAAAGCAAAAAAGGAGTTTTTCCCCACTTGCCTATTCTTGCCATCATTTCTAGTAGCCAGACAAGACATTAAAATGGTAAATTGAGTACAATAATCCAAGTGATGTCTGTGAAGGCAACAAAAGATAGTCAGGTCTTCCTCAGAGACTCCTCACACATACTCCACACATACTCCCTCTCCTTTGCTGTCTCTGATGGACAGTTTGATTTATCCCAAGATAAGAATGCTAGGTGAGAATTAGAGGTGGAGCTGCCTGGATGCTCACATAATGAATTCATCCCGAAGAAGGGGGACGTGTGATGATTGTCATGTTCTTTGGTACACAGGGGTCTGCAAAAGGGTCTTCAATGCTGTTGAGGACTGGGACAACAGAGTAAACTGTCCTCCTAAGGTTGTAGGCAGTTCCCAGGTGAATCCATCTGCAGGGATGTCTGCAGAATATATCCAGCCCGAAGACAGGGAACACTCACTTCAGTACGAGTGAGTAAAATCACTAAGATCTGGTCATATATGAAGGCAAAATGCTAAATTAGCAGCTACACAGGTTCTGTTGCTTTGTCACCTTGCTTCCTGCAAGGCCAAAAACTGTGAACTTGGACATTTCTACACTGACCTGCTTATATTATAACACTTTAGACCGGTTTATATTATATACTGGATTGGCAATATTTAGATATTTTATTAGCAATAAATCTAACATAATCATTCACAATACCAAAATTAAATTTCTGAGAAAATAGCTGAGAACATTTAGATGAGCATACATATGTACACAGCTGTCATTTAATAAGAAAGCAAATGCTTCAAAAGCACCTGAGAAGCAGCAACAGACTTCCACATACATTAATTAACGTCTGTGATGCAAAACACGGTCAGGTCATGACTGCCACATGAAAATGCCCAATTCTATTGACAGTCATACACAATTAAAAAGAAAATAAAATAGTGTCATTCCTACCAACTCCCCAGTCATTAAATCTGTTTAGTGTTTCTAAAGTGATGTTATATTGATTTAATGATGCTATTAGAAATATCTGCAGAGAATATATGAATATAAGCAATTACTCTTTGGGATAGTCCTTCCTGATAGAGAAAACACCTAATTTCACTAATTGCCTCTATTTCTGTTTCTGTTAACTGTACACTGTATACATGTTAATAATGTTATTTTCAGTAGGAGTGAATTTTAATTAATATTCATGTGTAGAAATTTAATTAAAACTAAACATATTCCAATAAGTTTATTTTGTTAAATCAATTGCATAGTTATTTCCAGAGTTAAAGCATTTTTCCTAGGTATCAATTAACAAAGAGAACTGCAGCTCACCATGAAAGAAAGTTAAAAAAACCTGTACATGAAACAGACATCTAGAGACTCTATCCCTAACTAATACTCCAAATCAGACTGTTACATTAAACACTACTATGAATACATAATAGGAATTATTACCACAGTCTTCTAGCTCAGAAAATATACTGTATATTTTTATAAATTCAGGAAAAGTAAGTATGAAGAACTGAAAAACCAAATCACCCCCACCGAAGGGGTTTACAACAGGGCAAGAAATTTAATCCGTGTCTCATGAAAATTGGCTCAGTGCTTTAACTACAAGATGTTAGAGGTATAACTGATCAGTCATTGAGACCTTATAGACTTGAAATGCGAAGCAATTTCAGAGTGCAATTTCAGGTCCTTCCCTGCATAAAACCACAGAAATTGGAGGAAGTGTTTCATGGAATGTGGGGAAATCAAGCTATTCTGAAAATCTGCAGCTCTTCTTGTTTTAATCCTCTCACCATCATGTGCATATGACTAATACTGATGTAAGGATACAAATATAAAATGAATTATTCCTTTGACCATGCTGCAAGTATAAATGTTTGACAATATACCTGAATTTTGCTAACTGATTGATAGGAAAATTAGACAGGGGTATTTTTTGTTTTGGTTTGGTTTTTTTGTTTGTTTGTTTTCCAAAAGCTAGTAAAATGAATGTGAGTCTTTTTTGACTATGAGGAAATTCTGATGAAGTCCTTGATATGTGCATCATCCATGGCTATGTACTTGGCTGATTTCCACAACACCTTACAGAGTTTCAGAAATTTTCCAGAACTATGAATACTCTTCTTTGCAGGTTCTGGAGCAAATCATCCTTGGAAGTTGTAGGTACTTTTCAAAACCCAAGGTAAAAGCCTAAAATTAATCCTTTCCCAATTTGAATCACTAGTGATATATATATTTGAGACTAAGTTTCTTGTGATACATTCCACAATGTAATCAAGCAAGATTTAGTACCACTATTTAGAAAAGGACTACAAGTCTCAGGTGTGACTAATGTCTCACTGTCTAGCACAGGTTTGCTTTTATTGGCACCTTAGTAATCCTGATCAATGCCATTTAACTCCTGGCAGGCACACAGCAAACACAGTTAACAATTCCACATATTTCACCACTCCTGCTGCACATGTGAGGACACATGTGCACATGTGGAAGCTTCAGCCACACTGACACTCGCAAACTTGTCATGAACAGACATATGGAGACAACATGACTCTTCTTAAGGTACAAGAGATGACAGAAAATGGCTTGCTGCTATTAAACACATTTAACAGCCAAGACACACGCCTTTCAGTCACTGTCAGTGTTGCAGTCGTTCCAAGTGGGCAATGGCAGCTCTCACACATCATCAAGGAAATTGTCAGTAATCCCTGGAGACCATCTCTGTCATAATTGGCACTGGTAGAAGAGAAGGATGTCAGGGAGAAAGATATTAACACACCATCCTGAGATGGCAATAGTGGCAGTTAACACTCCTTCAGACTTTCAAAACTCCTGTGGAAATAATATCATAAATACAAAGCACCAAGATGACATTTTTTACAGCTGCTTCTCATAGTATCATGACATTTAAAGTGCATACTAAAATCTATCAAGTACATTTAAAACATAATTATGCCATAACATGCATTATACACCTGATATGAGCAGAATTAGTCTATCAGTGTTTTGAATTTTTAATGCAGACAATAGAATACAATGCTTTCAAAATGCTATTTTTAAGTTTATTATTCAATTAACTTGTATACTCTCCCTAAGAAAATAAAACATTTTGAGGGCACAAAACATTTTTACTGCACATGCAAAGTATGCAGTTTAATCCTTTGCAAATTTCTTCTGCCTTTAAATTATGCTATTAGTATGCTAAAAAAAAAAAAAAATATTGTACATGTTGTCATAACTTTAAAATTCACTACAGTGTACTGGGCTATACATCTGCCAAATGGTTTTGCTTTCAGTCTGTTCAATTAAAACCAGAAATATATTTATACAGACCCTAATCCTATACTAATATCCTATAGAAAATATTTGAGTTTCTTTTATTATGCTATTTCCAAATTTTTCCAATGTTAAAGGTGATGTTTCGGAACAATAACTGGATTCCTACTAAATACTTAACACATCCTTTACCTGATTGCTCAAATGTAGTTTGGTATTAGGTAAGAGGTTGGTTTCTTTTTTTTTTTTAAAGTAATTTTTTTGAGATAGAACATTAAAATAAAGTTCTGAGAGGGATCAGTCTCCTCAGTTCCTTACATGCATGGTAAGCTCAGAAACTTTTTTTTTTTTTTTTTTTTTTTTTTTTAATGGAAATAGAAACTAGAATATAGACTTAAAAAAAAAAAAAATAAATAAATAAAATTGAGAGCAAGATAAAAAACAGCAACAAAAACCTCTCCATTTCTTTATATGTCCCTTACAGAGTGCTGTGTTTTTAAAGACAAATCCCGAGGTGGCTATAAAAACCTGCTTTCTCTGTCCCTGAGCCCCTTTGTGACTTGCTCTCTACCAATGCAATTTCCATGTTATCTGTCTCTCTCTGTCCCTCCTTCTACTTTTGGTTTGATGAAACAGTTGAAACTTTTCACAGTCTTCCCTTCTCTGGAATTTTGATAGCCCCTGGAGACTGGCAGTTCCCCCCTTCAGATCATCCCATCCAATTGAGTCCCTGGGGACAAGCAGCAAGGCAGCCATGCATCTGGCTGGGTGGTCATTCCTGGTTAAAGGAACATGTGCATGAAAAAATTAAATAGTTACCCAGCCTGTAACATCTTTTACAACAAAGACTAACATAAGACAGATATTTTAAAGCCCTTACATTACATCCTTTATGTTAACACTTTGACAGGAAAACAGACAGATGCTTAATATTCCCTTTCATTGCTAATAACATAGCTGATAACTTAATACAAAGAGATTTTATTAGAGATGGAGCTCATAGTGTCTTTGGAGTTATTCTTCCTTGATATTTCTTATTGGATGTTTCCAAGTGTGTTGTTGTGTATTATTTGGGTTTATACTGTATATAATTTTTATATTTGGTTTTGTAATGGTTTCTTCTGTACTCCCTTGTTCCCCTGGAAAATGTACTATCCCAAAGTTTGTCCCTGCTCCTTTTCCCCACCCATTCTCCCACACTGGAATGTAATCCAACTCAGTTCCACTCCCACCTTATCCCTGATTGGGTAGTGGCTTGTCCCCGCCTTTAGCTCCTTCCCCTGGATAAAAGCCAGGGAAAGGGCAAGGAAAAGTCTCTTGGCTGGGGGACAGGGACTGGGCTGGTGATGCTGTGAGGGCTGGACCACAGGAGAAAGACTGAATAAAGCCTTGATTTCCCCCAGATCAAGTGCAGACCTTCCTTTTGCCATCAGTGGGCAATTGCTCTCTCTGAAGGAAAAGGTTCACAGCTATTCCTGGAATTTTTAGGGCCCTGAGGAAAAATCCTTCCATCTGTGGTTTGTCTCTCAAGCTAGCCGAGGCAAAAACGGAGCTGGGGTTCCGAGAGAGAGAGAAAACCACACGAGTGAAGCTCTTTTTAACTTTGCCAAAACTGTGCATTTGGACTGAAATTCTCTCCACTGGGTGTCAGGTAGAGGATTTACTTAAATTTTACAAACATTTCTGCAAAAATTGATTCAGGCATTTCTGTACAAAGCTAACAGAAAAATGCTCTTTCATTGATGTTGAACTAAAACAAATTAAGTAGTTACTTTATGAACATTTTAAAGCAAAATTTTGACCTTTTAGCAGAATTTGGGTTTAAGCCAGAGGTGTATCTGATAGCATCCCAGTGATAAAACTGCTTTTTCTCCATTCTGGAAACCACTGAAAAGTATCCTTTCACAGCAGCTTGGAAAGTTCTAAAGGTTTGACAGACACATTCCTCACAGCTTCTGTCTTCCACCTTAGAACTTTGACTTGTCTGAGCAAGTTTCATGCCTGGAAAGTGACTGAGTATGGTGCAGAACCCAGTTACAAAGATCAAGGAAGGCTCTTCTTGAATTTCAATGCCAGTTAATGTGGTCCATGGAATGTGAACCTGTGAACTAATTAATAGCTTATTTTCCTAGAGCTAGAGCTATAGGTTATTTATTGCTGCTCAAGTGACATGGAAGCAGAGGAAATAAGAAAAAAAAAAATCACAACATCTGAGTCAAGGACAAAAACCAGATGGCAGGAGACAACTGTTGAGGGGGGGAGCAGATTGGGACAAGGAACCTGAGGGAGTGTGAGAAGGTTGAAGATGGGGAAGAGAGTGTAATTAATAAGCAAGGAAATGGACTCTGGGAGGAGACATTTAAGGAACACAGAAATTAGAGGTGTGAAAGCTACACAAGTCATAAATTGTGACCAAAAGACGAGAAGAGTATGAAAGAACAAAATGAGGAAAGAAGGCAGGGAGGTAATAATGGAAAAGTAGGATTTGTACTGAAAATTTGAAAGGATTATAGGAACAGAGAGGTCTCAAATGTGTAAAGATATAACTTAAACATTTGCAATGACAGATTGTAATGCTAGTAATACTACTGCTAGTCTACATCCAGAGAAGCAGATAGAGTGGATTAAGTTCACATCCCAAACCAAGGCCTGGAGGAGAACCAGATGTTGAAAACACAGTGCTGTACATGTTTAATGGAATTGCACCTTTCTGGGGTACAATTTTATGCCTGCTGTCATCTATTATTGCTTGTGTTAGGAGAGTTTGTGAAGCAGATTTAAAAATCTAGTACATTTTCTTTAATGTCTGTATGATTCTTTGTATGATGAGATTTCTGATGGGGTGTTTTTGTTTCTTTTTTTTGGGGGGGGAGGTTGTTTGGTTTTTGTTTTTTTGGGGGGGGTTGTGCATGTGTTTTTGTTTTTTTTTTTTTTTTTTAAGCTGGAAGTTACATTTTGAAATATGGGTTAAAATGACAGAATTTTTATGTCAAAACCTTGAAAAGTAAGTGACAGCATCAAAGTTCTCTATATTAATTAAATCCCCCCATTTTTGCACAAAATTGAATTTTTGCTTGTTTGGACAGGTGAGAAATTCATATTTGAGGACGTAGGAATTGGGAAGAAGCCACCAAGAACTTCTGGTTTTGACTTCCTAGCCACCACAGTTGTGTTTAGGAAATTATCTTGCAGCTCAGCTTATAACCCTTGAAATTCCCTTGAATTCAGATCAATTCACTTTAGTAGCATGTGTAAGCATATTGTGGTAGCTGTGATCACAATACTTGTAAGACATCATCTGCTTTAAAACCCAATAGTTTTGAATGTTGCAGATGGTATCAAGACATTAACAAAGTAGGGTATGTTCCTTGGTATTGGTTATTGGTGCAGCTGTTAAGTTAATGAAGTCAGTATATATTCAGTTTTAATTGTAGACACATTTTATTTGAGCTTTCATAGAACAGCTGTGAAATAAGTGCTATAATTAATGTTCTGTGGGTTACACTAAAACCTGCATATATGTATATTATTAATTATATTTTATAACCTTTGTTCAATTTATTTAGTTTTTTGTTCCTGAGATGAAAGATCATCAGATAATTACACTTTCTTCAGAAAACATTTAAAGGTTTCAAAGTCATCTTCATTTGTGCTTTCACCTGCCAAGTCACCATCAATAAAATTTATTATTAGATTAAATCAATTTATTTTATTATGTTAATGCCATCTTTACATATCTGGATTTACCAGGTACTCAGCATATTAATAAAGGAGTCAAGTAGGCTATTCCAGTTATACTTGAAGAAATAACTTGAAGAAATAATTTGAGCTTTCTTTTGTATTATTTTCATATAGGGTACTCCAGATACAGTGTTCCTTTATACTGTCATATAAAAGATAAAGCATCAAAAGCAAAGTTAAATGATGAATCTAATCCTCTTGGGGTAGGGGCTGGGAAGGAAAAGGGGGTTGCAGGTAAGATAACTAGATAAGCCAGGGAATGTTGCTTTGTGCTATTTTTAATCATAGCTACTAGATACTCCCAATTCCAGACATTCCTGGTCAAATCCTTTATTCTGTGAGGAACACAGCAAAGTAGAATTGTCAGCCCTTCTGGGAGACTGACACTGACACTATAATCTGAGATTTTCTCAGGCTCAAGGAAGTGATTTATAAAATTTTACTTCTCTCCTGCCCTTTTTCTGTTTTCATTTGTAAAAAGGTTTGTTTGGTATATTCGTGGGGTTTTTTTCTTTGTTTTCAGATGAGTTCACAAATTCAGTTATACATGCTTCACCAAATAAAAACTTGATAATAGTGTCACTCAGGTTTCTTGGGGATAGGGTTATTCAGATTTACTTATGCATTGCATTATTTATTTTATGGCCTTGTACATTGTGTAACTATCCACAATTCCCCTTTTCCCTTGTGTCGCTCTGAAATGCTTAAGTGACTATTCCAGGAAGCACTGAAGGTCTTAAAACCAAAGGAACTTTTTTTCTCCATAATACTTCTTTCACTGAGTCACAAATCTTCTGGAACAAAAGATAATGCCATATACGGTTGGATACATAAGTTGCCTATGTCATAAAGTCTGGATTTCTGTTACATTCCTCAACAAAAAAATCACCCAGGACTGAAGGCTCATTTAAAAATAATGAAAAGCTTAATTCACTACTAGTGTAGTTATAGCTGCACTATACTCCAAAAAAGGTTTGCAGTTACAAGGTTGTTTCCCATATTAAGTCTCTCTTCTAGTGTATTTCCATTTAACTAAGGGTGGGAGGGAGAGAAAACAACAAATATTTGTTACTGCACACTTAGAGCCATGGGAATTCTGCTCCTCGTTTCCTTCATTAACAGGAAAACACAGAATAAATATTTTCTTTTTCCAGCTCTATCCATCTTTGGAAGACAAAATGGCATCCAATTATTTTACAAAGTAGTGCAAACCTCTGGTCTATAAGGGCAGAATTCTGTGTACTATTGTTAGATATTTAAACAAAAATATCTTTTTTTTTTCTCTAAGTAGCAACATAAATCAGAGAAATCTGGAACTGTTCAACATCTTTGAAAAAAATCAGGCCATTTATATTTAGGTATTGAAATGAAAGTTAGGAAACTAAATTTAGAATCTACTCCTGTTCTGCATTCAGCAGCCATGGACTCTGACCATTCTATAATCCAGTGGAGGGCAATTTTTTGTCCTTTTTGCTCATGGCTCTGTGGAGATACGGGTTAGAGAGATAGGGGGTTTTATCTTTGTTGCTACTGAGTTTTCATTGGTGCTAGAATAGTCATCTATAATTACATGGGGTTTTTTTGGTTTTTGGTTTTAATTCTGTGGTGCTCAGAGAATGTCTTCTTTCCCTTTTCTTTTTTCCTCTACTTTGAGGATTATGAATCAACACATCCCTTAACTAGTTCCCTATTACAACAGCTCATGTTACCATGGGATAGCTGCAGTGGTAAACAGATGTGTTCATTCTCCACCCTCTACTCCTTTGTGCATTTTGCTCCCATGTGCAATAGGAACTTTGCTCCATCTTTTAGAAGGTAAAATCAGTCTCCAGAGGACATTGGATCCTTCCTGTGCACACGTTAAAGATCTAGCTGGAAGGAATGAGGAAAATTATGATTTTGCTTTTCCCAGCATATTAACTAGTAGCTGTGTCACAGCATCAAAAGCAACACATTGTATTTCATAACAGGTTACCTATGTATGTCCCTCATAAGGTTAGGAAAGACAGGAGAAAATAAGAATCTGCAAATCCCTTCTCCTCTTATTCTGACTCTGGAAATACAAAACTGTATTGCGCTGGCACAAAGCATGCAGAGAAAAGAGAAACCCCCTCTGATGATCAGTTCATTCTTGCTTCTGTCAGTAGCCAGGAGACTGATTTTTAAGGACCTGTTCCTCTGATTTAATTTTGAAACCATTTCCTCACAAAACCAGTAACACTCAGTGAAGCATCAATGTATGAACAAGTTTGATATAGGGCTAAGATATTAAAATCTGTCACTTCCCTATGTCTCTCCTACAGTCTGTGGCTTCTGTGGAGATAAGGGAGTACTCAGCCTGTCCCCTCCTGTCAATAATTGAATACCACAGCATTGCTATTTAGCTCTTTGGTGATCATTATTTCTGCAGCAACATACTGCCCATACCTGTGTATATCAAGATATATAGGACCCAGACCATTTTCTCTTCAACCAGACAGCAGTGGAAATTTACACTGGAGTTGTTGACCAAGTAACAGAATGGCCTCATCATCCTTAAGGTGTTTCACTAACTGCAGTGCAGTTCTATCATCCTCTCAGGCCATTGCTCAGTGAAACAATACACTCAGTTTACAAGTTTCTCTTACAAAATCAAAACGACCATTGTGGCATGCTGTAAAGCTGTGATAAAAAACATGCTTCATTCTGCTGCTTCAAAACTTTTTCAAATAGGTTAACTTTTTCCCAGTCTTTATGTTGGACCAGATGTCATCTGTTTGCACTTCTGAAAATTTAAGAGGCTCAAGTCTCCAGAGCTTGGGGTTTTATTTTTAATTTTATGCAGCGACTTTTTTCCATTGCTAACGTCTCCAGTTTGTTAATTATCTGCTATAACCGAAATCTTTCAATGATAGGCTCTGAATCTTCTGCTGTTTGCCGAAGGCCTGAAGAATTATGCGTCAAATTTACACACAATTCTGCTTATCACCCTAGAAAATTTTCTTATCACTCTAATTATACAGCCATGAGGAGTCTATCCAGATGTTCTAGGGGAGGACAAAATATAGTGAGGACTCAAATGATACAGCTGTGTACTAAAAGAGGGCTAACATGCACCTTTCAAAAACTATTATTTTCAAATACTGTCCTCCCAGTACCTGAGAGAGTTTCTCATAAATGGAAGGGGAAGAGCAAGAGAAGCTCTCATTATCTGTAAAGATACATCTCCAGTGCTGTTGGAAACAGAGATGAGGGGGAGAAATTTGTGCAGTTAATTCTTTTTTTCAAAATTCACTCCCTATCTTATATTCTGCAACAGATCAAGAAAGAACAGTGAAATATTTCAACAGTAATGGTACTGCTCAGATTGCTCTCCATATGGGAAAGAAAAAAAAGAAAAAAAAAATAAATTATGCTCTGCTTGGGAGAAGAGGGACTGAATTAAAAGAAAGAAGTTCAGAAATTACTCAGACTGCAGATGTGCTGCATCTGTTTGCTTGTCCACTGCAGGCAATGAGACACATTGAAGTGTTAATTGACAGATAGTCAGACTACTAGATATGCAAAATGCAGCTAGGTTGACTTAAAGTGTCAACATAGCTGTCAACGAATAATAGTACTGTACAAAGTACACTTTATGCTGATTATAACTCACTGTCCATTCACTAAACACTGAACATACATGCCATGAAACAGCTCACAGTCTCAGAGTTGTGGAGTAGAGCAGGAACTGACCTTGCAAAGGATACACACAATAACATGAAATTTTAACCTGTTTAAAAGCTGTATGCCGCTTTCCTTTCAAAGAAAGATAAAACTGGTACTCATATAAATCTGCTTAATTCCTGATTATATTAAAGGAAAAGATACAAATACATCCTTGTAGAAATATTGCTGATGTGAAGTGAAAAAGAAGGAAGCAAACATTAAAAGCAGCCATTCACAAGAAAGATGAACTTTGACAAGAAATTTGAGTAAAAGTAAGCTAAAAGAAAAATACTGTGTAACCCAATGGGCATGGCATAGGTGCCATAAAGTATTTTTCAAAGTAACCTTATAAACTTCACAAAGGATGATAAAGACCATAAAGTAATGTCTTTATGACTTTAAAAAAAAAAAAAAAAATCTGCATTTCTTTTAATTCCATTTCTGCCTGTAAAAAAAGTAACCAATGAAAATTACCTCCTCACAAGTAATTCCTCACTATTTTCATAAATAGATACAGAATTAAAAAAAAAAAAAGTTTCTGGCTTATCATTCACTTTGGAAATATTGAGAAATGGAACCTTATAAGTTATTCATAAGATCAGAATTAATGCAGTCACTATTCCTGGCTTCTGATTAAATGCTGCCTTGTAACCTAGTAACACTGGAAATAATGACCAGATGATAATTTTCTGTGAACTGAGTCAATGAAGGGAAGCTTTGATATGTCAAGTTGCAACATTACTTGCCCAACAGAAATATATCTGGAGACCCATCCACAGTTGTGGAGACAATTGTCTTCTGTGTTTGTATGGGATGGCATATCCAGATAATGTCCATTTCTGATGCTGGATTCATTCTTGCTATTCTACTAGGATAATTAAGACAGTGGGAGATGGTGATGAAGGAACAGAAATTTGCAATCTTAGAATGATAAAAAAAAAAAGGAATTGAAAGTGAGAGGGTTTTTTTTTCAGCTCATCCTCACTGACAGTAGTGAACAGAATTCATTGAGCAGGATGCTGAGCTGTAAGTCCTCTGATAGACTTCCACATATTACACAGGACCAGAAAAGTGTATAAAGCTGTGTCACTCATCACTATTATGTTATCTTGCTAGAGGCTTCAATATAAGAGACAAGCAGAAGTCACAAGAGAAAAAACTCCTATTAGTAATGCCAATTTAAGACCAGAGTTGTGTAAGAACCCCCTGAAAATTCCAGAATTAATCCAGAATCTTCATTCTCCTGAATGTAAACCACACAAAGGTTAGTTTTTAAAAATTAGCCAGAAACTACCTGGGATAGAAGAAAATAAATAAATACAAGGAAAAGTTAGTAAAGAAAAATGAGCGCGCACACGCACACACACACACACGTATTTGTACACCACAGAGGTTCGGAAATCATAAACCATTGACATGGAATCACCAAAGCAGAGAAAAATCTCAGAGAACAGGAACTATACACGAATTACTCAACGTGTAAGTTACAAAAGACTCCTAACTACTTGTGGAAGGCAAAGGGTTGAAAAAAAAGGCAATGGAACAAAAACATAAAAGGCCAGAAAAGTATTACATTTTATGGCAGAAGTTGCCATTGACACAGGGGCCGGGTAAAAAAAAAAAAAAAAAAAAAAAAAAAAAAAAAAGGAAGGATTAGAATCAGCCTGGATCCTGAGGACAGCCATTAGGGAGAGGCCAAAGGGCGGATGCGAAGCGGCCGACGAGAAGCCGTCAGGAGGCTGCTGTGGCGGAGCAGGCTCGCCGCGGGGCTGCGCGGGGCGGGGGCTGCGGAGGGCGGGGGGCGCGGGGCGCTCCGCGGGGCCGGGCGGGGCGGGGCGCTGCCGGCGCTATCCCTGTTCCGCGGGGATGCAGCGCAGCGCGGCTGGGTGATGGGGAAGGGAGCAGCGAGAGGAGCGTCTGCCGGAGCCGCGGCGTTGTGCTTGCCGGCAGCCCCGGGTGTGCCTCCAGCGGAAGCAGCCGCCCTGTAAAGAAGGGGAGAAGGGGAGGCTGCGCTGCGCTGCGCCGCGGGCAGCGGCCGCGGCTCCCGGGCTCCCGGCTCCGGCTGCAGAGCGCGGGGGTAGGGAGGGTCAGAACCGCTGGAGAGGAATAAAACGCGAAAAAAACCAAAAACCAAAAAACAAAACAACAACAACAAAAAAAAAAACCAAAAAAAAACCCCCACCATTCACCTGGAAGGAGGATGGGGAAGGGGATGAGAAGGAGAGAGGGGAAGAGGAGAGGATGAGGTCAGAAAGTGGTGGATGGAAGAAGCTGGTGCCTTGGGTTAGAGGAGCAGTAGATCAGAGGACAGCGCTCGCCAACTTCCCCTCTTGCCTTCACGCTCCGGGGCAGAGGGGTGAAGAGGAGAAAATCGGGGAGGAAGGTGGAGAGCAGCAGGAGGAGGAGAGCGGGAGGAGGAGAGCGGGTCCTTGCGCGCTTAGGGGTAGGGGCGAGCGGCGAGCAGCGGTGTGAGATGGCACTCACATAAGCACACATCCACATCATCTATACATCCACACGCGTCCAGGCAGGGGCGGGCAGAGCCTCCGCCGCCCCCCCGGGAGCAGCCGGGGGAGGCGCCTCGGTCCCCCCGCCGGGAGGGGGCACGGCGGGGCCGGGAGGGGCTCGCGGGAGCTGCCGGCGCGGATGCCTTCACCTGGGGCTTTCCATCGCTGAGCGAGCCGAGCAGGAGAGGCGGTCGGGTCTGGAGAACTACCTCTGCATGGTTTAAAAAAAAAAAAAAAAAATCGAGAGAGAGAAAAAAAGGGAAAAACCCAACTCTGCAATCCTCTGCTCCCCCAGGCTCAGCACCATAAGGGACTGCTATATTTGAGGCTGTCAGGAGGATGGGAGAGAGACACTGAGAGTCAGGGCGGGAGAGCCGGTGCCACAGCAGCGGTAAGTGTCTTTGCCGTTCCCCCAGCCAGGCACTGATTTCCCTGGTTAGACTTTGGAGTGTGTGCAGATTATTTGTTGTAATATCCATCGCAGCATCTCTGTGAGCAGTCTACTGTGGAGCCGGCATCGGTGAGAGATCCCGTTTTTGGGCTGCAGGTTTATGTGTTTTGCTTTTCTGAATCTTACATCGAAATTGTCATAATTGAGCAGAAAAGTTGAAGCAGAAATTACTGTGATCTGCTATATGCTTCCTGTCGTTTAACTGGGGAGCAAACTACTGCAGTGAATGAGTTGTGAAGAGAGATGTGAGGCTTTTAGTACAAATACATACTCCAGAGAAGGAATGCTTATTCAAATGTGCTAATTTTTTATGTTTGCGAGAACTACCATGCTAATGATTGAGGGTGAATCAGGAAATAGCCCAGTGTATTGAGTTTATAGCGATGCACTGAAAGTTGTGTTGTTTTGGAGTTCTGAATGATACTTGGCTTTGGGATAAACAGTTATCTCTGGAATTAGAAAAAGTACAGTGCCAGGACTCTTCTTTGCTGACTGGCAGAGGAGATGGAATTACATAAAGGTGCACCAATTTTTCCTCTCTGATGTGACGACAGTTAATAAGGCTATGTGGAATGTCTGTGAACTGGCTAGAAGAAGAACTGAGAGTTATTGTGACACAGAGCACAAAACTGTATTTTTAAGTTTTTTAATTTAAAGAAAAAAAAAAATCCATTACTGTGTCTGTACTTCTTCAAATGTTTAGTTGCATTTCTACTAAGCTCAGAAACTTCATGTAACAGAAGTTAGACAAGATAGTGTAATGTGAGTACTTAGGACTTAAGTTTTCTGTGTGTTGCAATATTTTAGAAATGTAGCTTCAAGTTTTTTCAAAGTTCATTTTTATTTGTTTAAAAAGTAATGCTTCCTTGGAATGACACCATTTTAGTTGGTTTTTGGGGTTTTTTGTGTGTGTTTGCTGCTGTTTGCTTTTTTTTTTTTGAAATGAAGGAACTAGTGCCAGTTTGTGGGGTTGGGGTTTTTTATTTGAGTTCCAGCATTCCCCTAGACTTCAGTGAGGTGTTGATGAGACCCTGAAGTTTGAAACTGCAAATAAATTACACATTTACTATTAGCCAAATGCTAAGGGGGGATTCCCGATAATTAAAATTTGAATGACATTTTTCAATTAATAAAGATGCCTTTAATTCTTGCTGAGTTATAGTACCACTCCTTCAAAAGTATTTTATTGCAATCAATATTAATGCAAGATCAGTTCATTGTTATTAATATTATTACAGGAATTATTGAAAGAATTAGCAATAATTGGGCCATTACTTAATAAGGCTATCAAATGTTCTAGTAGAGTTTCTAAAAATATATTAAATAAATTGACTTCAGTTACCATAACACTTACCTACAAAGTTTCAAGTAAAACAAAAAAACAAACAAACAAACAAACAAATTCCAAACCCCAACCTTCCCCTCGAAACCCCTTGCCTGTTTCCCTCTCTTGTGAGGGAAAACACAAATGCTTGTTTACTGGTTTAAGATATGCTGAAAGGAAGAAAGAAAACTGAGATGTGAAGTACTGTAACTGAGAAATGTTTTATGTACAGTGGCCTTCAGTTGAGATGTACTGTCGATATACAATGGGAATATTTAAAAGATATGGTTAAGAAGACAAAGTTCCAGAAGACAACAAATATATTAAGGAGGATGAAGTGTTAAGCACTCTTGAAGGTGATAACAGCTAAGTAGTTTTATAAGTGGACTGTTGAACATGCAGCAGTTCTGTTTCATACACTTACAAAGTAAATGCCCAAGCAGAAAGTCAGAACTGGCAGACCATGACATGAAAGTGTGAAGATAACTATGGTTAGTTGGGAGATAAAAAGAGTAAGTTTTAGTTTTGTTGATCAATATGAAGCTGAAGGTCATATTTTAAATTCTAGGTATAAATATCGGGGGAAGGGATCATAATTTCATTTTATAATGAGGGAAGATCTACTAAGAATGAAAACAGAAAATAAAAACATCTCATTGGCTGAATTCTATTTGAGAATTTGAAAGAAAGCAGCTTTGAAAACAGGTCTTGAGGAAAAATATTGTAGCATCTAAGGTAAAAGGTGTGATTAAAGCCTCTGCTGTTGGAAAATAATAAAGGGCAACTTTAAGAAATGCATAACTTGGAGGACTGCTAGCATGGATTCAATACAGGAAGGTCATGACTGGCAAATTTGCTTGAGTCCCCTGAATAAGTTGCTGACATGCTGAACTATTGGGGAATCAGTGATATGATTTATGGGAGTTTCAGAAAATGTCCAGTTCTGTGCTCCACAAAATATTGATTTGGAGAGTAAATTTTTGAAGGAGTGCTGGAATGAATTCAAACCTGACTTAGACATAGGGACCAGAGGGTGTCAGTAAAGGTAAAGAGCTCTGTATGGAAGGAGGAGGTTAAAAGTATGATGCTTTAAGTGACAGCCTGAAATCCAGTTTTCCTTTCTGCGTGTTACCAATCTAGTATGTTCGAAAAGGCTAAATCTGATTTTGCTAGAAATATTGAAAAATCTGTTTCACTGAACAGATTCAACTCACTGGAAGATTAGGTTAATCATAGAAATATTTATTTTAAATAATTAATGCAAATCTTTACAAAAGACATCATAATAATCTCTATGTTAAGAATATACATACCAAGGAATTGAGCCATCTGAGGTGATTGGTTCAGTGGCATTGAAAAAAACACAGTTCTTCTGACTCATTTTGTCTTTCTGCTTGTAGCCTGCAACACAGATTTTAGTTCCTATGAATGCACTGCATAATTTGCCACTGTTGGTCTGCTCCCTCCTTATGCTTCTGCTAAAGCTTCTGCATTGCACTTTCTCTCAGTTTCAGAACAACCTCAATCATTTGAACAGTTTCTTGTACTCTAAAATGCTAAATAAAATCTACCATAGTCTATACTGCATTCTTAATTCCCTGAGAATCAATGTGAAATATACATTTGTTTGCTAATACTGTATTGGTAGGCGCTTCACAGTATATTTTCTTCCTTCTGTGCGTGGCTTCTCTGATGCTTTTTTCAGGGTCTGTTACACCCTGGATTACCAACTTCTTAACACTTTACAAGGGAAAATAGTCGAGCAATGGAGTCCCTACAGATTCTTATCTCCTGAGTGATTTTGATCAATAACACTCTATTAAGGGATGGGTTTGCAAATTATAAAATTGTTAAAACTTTATAAGATAAATACATTCTTATTTTGCATAAAGATTTCAAAGCTTCATAATGTGTGTGTATGTATGCATAGATGTGTTTATACACACACATATATATAGAAGAGTAATGATTCTGTGTCTTTGCAAGCTGGAATACCAGCAATAGTAACATTTTCTAGTTAGTGGAAGGGAATGTAATCTGTCTTTTTTATAATTAATTTCTTGGCTGAGTTATAAAAATACCCCAAAGTGTGAGAACCATAAGAAAATCTGATCTTTGCTTATGTGTTGGTTTCTAAAAGGAAGTTCAGGATGTTTTCTCACTATATTTCATAAAGGCAGCAAATCAATTCTAAGGTGTTGCGAGTGGATATGTAGTAAGAGAAATACTATGCCAGATTCTGTATGTAGTGAATGTAATAAAACATTAGAACTTCCACCCATGCTACAGCTGATGTTCTTGATCACAAAATGCTCATACTTATTTTGTGTAGCTCCTAAGATCACAGAGCCATGAGGTTATGTCAGAATGATGTGTGCTGTCATGTACTAGTTACACCACCATAGCTCACTTCTTTACATCTCCTTCAGGACCAAACTTAGACATCAGTCTTGGGAAAAATTGATAACTCTTCTCCATTCCCATACCTAGAAATAGAAAATACATCAAACTCTTTCCATCCATCAGAAACCTCTTTTGGGAATTTCCTTTTTCAACGTGCTCTTAAAGGTTTTCTTGTAAATGGTGTTAAAACATGATGCTGTCTTTGGAGAACCTTCAGCTGCTGAAACTAAAAGCAGATAAACTTTGCTGGTAGTTCACTGCAGTTCCTGACAGGGGTAAAGAATGACAACTTTTCACTCAACATACAGGGACTTTGGCTTTGGCCCCCTTGTGAGTGAAAATCGTTCAATTTTAATTGTTGAAGATTTGCTATATATTCATTGAGACTCTTAGCCTTCAAATAATTTTGATCAAGGCTAAATATATGGCTTTGTAATTGATGTAGGCACAGTATCAGACCAGTCTTTTGGGGGTCTTCCCTTACCAAATAGCATCACTTTGCAAGAATTCACTAATCCCATTTCATTTTTGTTGGGTTTCTAGTCTTCATTGAGTGCATGATGGACATTGCCCTGTGGCTGCAACATTCCTGCTACAGGTTGTAACCACACTGCTGTGCATTCAGCCAGAAGTAGTGGCTGCACAGATGGGCATGTAAATGAAGATTGTTTGGTCATAGTAACAGAAGAAGCTGATCTAAAAGCTTAACGTCCTTATAATAATATTTGGAGAAGATATTCAGGCACTAGACTTGGAAAGTTGCAATTCTTGCTTAGCCACAAAGAGACATATTCAGAAGATATGTTTGCTGCAATATTCTCCCACAAATGTGCCCTCAAAACTAGATGGTAAATGGCAAGGATATTAACAGAAATTTAGTTTTGGGAAAGGTGATTAATTATTAGCTGTTTAAGAACACATATATCATATTTTCTGAAATACGACCCAGTATCCCATTAGCTTACTCCACAGACTTTCGTGTGCCATTTACACATGGCTATTCACAGGTCGCCACGTAGACTTGAAGTGTAATGAGCAAAACCACACCAAAATGAGTCAGCAAAGTCACAGTATAATTTTTGCCTCTTCTTCTGAGGTGGTTTTCATAGAAAATATTTTCCAAGTGTTAAGTATGGTACACGCTCCAAGAAATTACTCTGGACAGGCTGGAACACTTGGGTGATATTCAGCACTGTTGGTCTGACAAAGTCGTTCAACTCGTGATATTCATATTATTATGATGTAATCACAATTATTATTTATCTTTACATTTATTCTTGTGATGGCTTTCATGGGTAGCAAGATATACAGAATGGATGAAATAGAAAATAATGACAACTTCAGGAACTGTCTTGTTCCTGTATAGGAATTTTAGCATGCCTAGCACAAAAATGCATTTGAAGTTCTGGACATAGAGATAAATTAAAATTCCATTCAGTTTGTTTTTCCTATGCTTACTAATTTCTTTCCTATAAGCATTCATTGACTGGAATATTGTGCTACAATCCTCTTTCTGGACCAAGTTAATGATATTAACTTTGTATACATAGCGGCACTTTAAAAACCTACTCAGCCCCAGGTATATTTCTGTACCTACTATATAGGTTACTTTGATGTATAGTTCAACAATTTTATATATAAATTTTAGATTTTTCTTTTTTACTTTAGCTTGTAGGTACGTCTGTTCACATATATATTAAAAAATGCAGATGCCACTTTAAAATGCAGTTGCCACATCACAAGTCTATACTAAATATTATTTAGATTAGAACTCTGATTGCCCTAGATGATATTTTATTAGCAAGGTCCTTTATTCCATTATAAACTTTATCATCATCATGGCAACTAGGGATGATAATCATAAATCAAGATTGTGTTGCATTGAGGGCTGTAAACAAAAAATGGTCCCTGAATCAAAGAACATATGGCCTAACCCAAAGCCTTCCTTTTTTTTTTTTTTTTTTTTTTTTTTTTCCCCTGACCTTTGAAGAGCTTATAGCTAAAGGAAGACATCTGTGTTTCACAACCATGCTACCATGATCATGTACAGATGTCTTCAAGATCACCACCCACACCAGAAAAAGGCCCAAGATACTGCAGCACTATGATGTGTAACGATCACACATATATGCTACAATATGTCTTGAAAATTTCTCTGAAGGCTGTAGCAGCAGTCCACAATTGCTTCTGAAATGTGCACTTTTTAGACCCCTTTTCTAAATTAACTTATTCTTCTGGTTACCTAAACCTCATGCAGATCAAAACTTATTAAAAATAAGCATATGGATATTTGCATGACATTCTTTTAAAAGGTAAGTTCTCCTTATTAAAACTTTTTATGTGTTTTGTCATTCCAAAAATAGTGAATTAAAGAAAATAAATAATTTACTCACTCTTGTACCACAACCTTTTTCTTTGTTCGGCTTTTGACTTTTGCACATCGGAGGTGATACAAGGTCCTGATTTCTCAGTCTCATGCTGTGCAAGTTGCTCAAAATGTTCTTACTCCCCTGTAACATATGCAGTGTCATGTATTGTTGCTGCTTACATAAAACTCAGCTCAGGCAATCTGGGAATAAGGCCATGACTTCTCTGATGTCATAAAGTCTCCTTCTGATGTGTGTGTGCACAGCTTTTCAACTCAAAACCAGTTGTGTAGTATTTCCCCTGCCTGGACTTTGGGAGAGATTTCTTGGACATTGAGACAGTTTCAGACTGAGGAAGACTGACCTTTACATGTTTGGGAAGGGACATAACTGAAAATGCATTCCAGATCAGATAATCAGGGAGGATAACTTATTAAGAGGACCATTGGAATATAATTTAGAAAACATGATACATAGATGAAATGTCTGCAGTTTTGTTTTCCCCCTTGTATATCACAACTGACTGATTGCTAAGATCTAAGTATTTATTTGTCTTATCAATCACTTTGTGCCTGAGTCATTCACTGATGGGCATAATCCTCTGTTTGTGACTTCAAAAGTCATCTCTGGAGGAAATTTGAATGTCATCAGCAACGAATTGAGACATAACTGAAAGCATCAGGTAGGAGGAAGATGTTTGCACAAGGGGCATATTAATCAACAACTGGAGAAAATAAACAGCATCAAAGCAGAGCAATTCAGTTGAATTTGGATTAAATTCTTGCATGTTTTCTGCAAAGTGGAAGCAAGACAGACTCATTTATTCAAACCATGCAAACCCCAAAGTTCTTCCCTAAAAAATAAATACAGGTTGAGAAAATCAGGAAACATTAAGTGTACTGGAGCACTAAAGAGTCTACACTTGAAAGGTCATTTCTTAATGTCTGTTATCTCTGTAAGTTTTCATTAAGTATCCATAAATTACTATCAAGATTCCTTCTGTGACAATCTTTGCAAAATTGTTCCTTTGAAGCAGCACGACTTTAATTGCAAAGGAATGTAAAGGAATTTGCCAAGGATTTCTTCCAAAGCTTACAAAAATATGTTGAAATTATAAACAATATGTGCATGATTATATAGGATTATAGGATTTGTGAATGAGAATAATATGTGAGAGAAACAGGAATTTATCATAGTTTTTCGTTATTTTGCTTCCACAGAAAATCATTAGTTTCATATGTCACATTCTGCATCAAGTAAAAGCTGACATATGAGAAGATACAGGCAGTTGAGAACTTGTAATGTTTATTGAAGATAATGTCTATTTCAAAAACTGCATGCTAGTTTCATGCATTATATAAGATTTTAAAAAAAGTAGCAGGCTTTTTTCCTGAGGATTGGTTTAAAGTCAAAGCAGCATGGGTTACGAGAAACCTCGCTAAAATCTGTAATGGACATGCTTGCTCTGTGGAACCTACAGTGGAGTAACTGAGAAGCTCAGGGGATCCCAAGAGTTTATCTAAAAACTACCTGTAGGTGGTATAATAAGATCTGGTATATTTTGCAGTGGAAAAACAGAC
This sequence comes from Hirundo rustica, assembly GCF_015227805.2. Lineage (NCBI taxonomy): Eukaryota > Metazoa > Chordata > Aves > Passeriformes > Hirundinidae > Hirundo > Hirundo rustica. The sequence continues at coordinate 40,070,291 of NC_053451.1, forward strand.
TGTAAATAGCTATATGCAAAGCAGTGATTTTGTACTTTTTGTTAATATTTTTTGGCTTATTATAGAATTGCAATTATGTAACAGCAAAGCAAATACAAAGGTTTACCTTTTATTAAGACTAACCTTCTTTGAACGGGCTGAGAAAAATTTCATCCATTAACTTGAAAATAAAACTTAAATGGAACAAAATCAGCTTCCAGCATCAAGCACACTAAACACAGAGTTGTTTTGCTTCTTTATAATATAACGCAGATTTAAAGGCAACTAAGTTCTCTCAGAAAAAAAAATCCTTTTTCATTGTTCAAGAAACAGACACTGTCAGATTATGGACTCCTCTTGCATGGGGATTTTTATTACTTTCTACTATTTTTTATTTTTATTATTGTATTTATATCTTTAGTTATAATTATTATTTCTGAGTGTAGTCTGTTTATTGCCATTTTCCTTTGATTTCCTCATAACCTGAGGTTTTCCCACATGTTGGCTGGCATGAAATTAGTTTTCTTAATTTGTATGCTTAGTTTGCCTTTTCTGTAATTCGTATTTTATTGCTAACATCAGACAAAGGAGGAGATGAAGGAAGTATTGAGAACATAATCCTTCATCAGTTCCCATTGCCACATATAAAGACAGCAAATAAATGTATTCTGTTAATGCAGTAAAGTCAGAGTCCTTGTGCCTTGAGATACATTAAAAAGACTCTAGAACTCCAAGAACTGCCAAATTAGGTGATGCCAAGGGAAAAGAAAGAAAAAAGGAATAAGAAAAAAGCGCTTTCACATAAAATTCACACTGCATTTAACAAGCATAAGAGAAAAACACTTATCCAAAGCTGAAAGTACAGGTCACTACAGCTTGAGTTTAAGAGCAAGGCTTTCCACTGAGTGGCTGCAAACACAGGCCGGGTAGTGGCCTGTGAGTGGAAATTGTGAGAACCGTGCAATGATGAATCCCCTTTTCTCTGCTTGGTGCTAAGTGAGGGGAAGTAGGGGAAAGTCCACATAAATGTTTCATCTTTTGTGTCACAGACCTGCACCTGGAAATGGATAATCCCTCTCTTAGTGTTGTGGAGGGTCACACAGTGCATTAAAAAAAAGCTGTTCTAGGTCATTGAGGTTTTTTGGTATACCTGGTAGAAGCTCTTGCCTGAGCACCACTGAGAATCAGGTATTGTGCCTATCATTCTGTCAAGTTATATTTCTCCTAAAAATACTTTTGTTAGCCATATTAAATGTCCTGGGTGTGGAGCAGTTTTTAAATAAATATATTTATTTTCACTCAAAGCATGCATTTAAGGAGCATATTTTTGAATATATTGGAAGCAAGCAGTTAAAATCTATTGGCTACTAACATCTGCTGACTGCTCTTTTCATTACCAGTTTGTGCATCTCTTTAATGACTATTCTAAATATCTTTCCTCATTGCCTCAATAGAGTCACATGCTCAGATTTTGCCTTGTTGTAATAGTCATCACACTTTTGTAGCTAGTCTTTACTCAGAAGGACTCAAAACCATCAAGAGTCCAATTCTCCACTGTCATAAGCAAGTGCAGCAATGCTAAATTTGGTGGAATCCTGACTGCTCATTTTAGGATCACTTCCCCACCTTGAATTTTCCTGCAATCCTCAACACTATTACTCTATGAAGGACATTTTGCCACTGGCAGTGACTGAAGAATTCTAGGTCAGATTTTAAATCTGTTACCAAATGTATTCTAGCTATGCTAGTGACATGCAGAGCTGCACAAAAATTACTCATTTTTGTTCTGTAAGTGTCCATCTGCAGCAATGATGATTTTCTGCCTAAATATTTTATTCTTCTGTGAATGTGCAAAAATATGATTTTTTTTTTCCCCTCCTGCCGGTTCTGCTGACAAGCAGAACTTTTTCATACAGCTCTATAATTAGGCTCCAGAGCCCTGTGGAGACACACAGCAGAGTGGTAGGCTTTATATTCTGCAACACTCAAAAGTTGCAGTTCACAGACCTGTGTGCTTATATCTATCCCACCTCTTTGCAAACTATAACTAGACTCTTCCCGTTCCCTTTGGATCTGTCCCCCTGCGTCTAACCAAAATGAGAATTTTGAGTGTTTCTAGCTCTAAACTGCAAATCAGCACTTGACCACTGTGTGAAACTTTTGACAGAAGAGAGTGAAGTTTCAGGTCATCATGGAAAATACCAGCTGAGGAATCTTGTTTCAGGTAGTGGAATGAAACTGTCAAAATATGTATTAAAACACATAACTCTAATTGCGTTTTCATACAATCCTTTTTAGAATGAATATGACTCTTTGTTGTGGTTTCCATCACATTACAGTGTTCCTGATCACAAAACCCAATGATGATGTTCTTATAGCAAAAATATAGTCGTAAAGAAATAGATCACTTGTAGACGTTGTATGTAGAATATTATATATTGTTATTGTATGGCCTTTGGGGAAACTTTCCATTTTCCTTTAAGAAAACCTTCAAACTCTTTAGTGTTAAAACATGCTACTTTAGAGAACATAAATCTTTTCTACTTCAGGTCAAAGACAGCCACAAACATCAGTAAATCAGTAACATTACTTTTACCTCCTAAAAATGGTTAACAACTGAGATTTCACAATTACTAATTTTCTCTCCAAACCATTTTGAAATATGATCTGATATGATATTCTAGCTTTATATTGGTGCAGTTTGGAGAAAAAAGTTTTCATGTTACAGCTAATGAGAGTTGCTTCTTAATCTTAGCACTGCTAACAGCAAGAACATTTCCTGTCTTTAGCTCATTTTTACAGGTTTAATTAATAATGTAGACAGTTGAGTCTGCCTGCTTGAACTAAAATAATTAGCAGAGAGTAAACAAACACTTTAGGTTTCATTTTATGAATGGTGTGGTGCCGCTTTAAATATTTAACATTTTGATCTGAGTGACCAATCAATCCTTGAGAAGTGCCAGGTTACCCTGACAATCCAAGCAAGAAAGCTGAGCTGTGAGAAAAGGTAGGCTCCTGTAACTGCTTCTGACCATCAAGGGCTGCAAGAAACGATGAGTTAAAAAGAATGTAAAAAATGAGGGTATGCAAAGGTAGGAGCTGCCAGAAAAGGAATGGTAAAAGAATCAGAGAGGAGCGGGAGAGGATAGAAAGGTGTGTAATGCAGCTCAATGACTAACTGATTAGTTAGATCTCCATTTGAGGTCTTACAGGAGACAAGGGTCTCATGGACATTTAAATCTCAGGTAGTGACTTATTGATCAAGGCAAGAAAAATGAAAAAAACATTTCTCTTAGTGAAATGTATTGGCTTTTTCTTCTAAATGTTGGTGGTGTGGAGGAAACCCAGACCCTGCTATGAAAGCAGTCAGAGCTTATGTGTCGTGCATGGTGAAACCAGTAGTGATTGCAGTTTTGATCTAGGGAAATATGTACACATGCTCTGAGCAACTTCACACACAATCTTAGCCTACACTTAATAGATCTTGTCTATATTTCAGTGAAGCAATCTGTCATGGGTTAGTACAGTTTGGGTTTTTAGTTATAAAAAAATGTAGAATAATTCTCCAGGTCAAGACCTGGGAATTGCTTTGGAAGAGACAGGGACTTATCAGAGAGTTAGTTGGAATATTGGCATCTGTTTTAACCACTGAGAATTACTAGCTGCGACTTTGGGAAGTACCCTATAAAACCCCATGAATTCCCTGTAGGTGGGTCCTTTTTCTTCTTCCTTTGGCCAGAGAGAGACAGGTAACATTGAGCTGGGCCTGCTGCTCCCCCCGTTTGGGGTGAGCTGGCCTGAGGCCTGGCCGGATTCCATCGGCTCCCGGGTGAAGGGGGATGAGGAGGAGAAGTTGCTGTTTTACAACAGCTACTTTCTTCAGACTTCTCTGGAGCAGGGAGAGATCTCTGCTGGGCCCCTGATAGGAGCTATGGGCACCATTTGGGCCAAAGCCACCCTGATTTACACTGAGGGGTGGCTGAGAAGGCGTTTATGATCCTGCCTGGTCTTTTTGTAATTCCGGACTGCCTGAGTGCTCCGATCTCCAATGTTTCTGTGAGTTCTTCCTCCCTTATCAGCTTGGCCTTGAACATCTAACACCACAAGCTACAGAGGGAGAGACAAAGACTCCGAGCAGATTTAACTATTTCTTAGCAACATGAAGCTTCCAGAGCTTGGCCCTTCTCTGAGAGAGTAAGAAAGGACAGAGTGAACATAAAAAACAACACCAGCATAAAGTCAGTAGAGCAAGAGTGAAAAGACTATTAGGACAGAGGGTTGAAGAGCTGGTTGTTCCATTTTTACTTGAGCCATGAAAATGAACTGTATATTTTGGTCATTCCTTTAAATCATGGGAAAGATATGCATTTGGGGAGATGATTGTTTTAATTTGTGTGTAGATTTAAGCAAAGGTGTTTGTGATGAACTAAGTAATATCCTATAAGATGCTTGAACAGTGATAAAGATGAGAAGCCCCTGTGCCAGTGAAGAAGTGAGAAGATATCTCTGTACCTTGAGGTAAAGAATCCTTTGCTTTGGAGTTATTCATCTTTAAAAAGTGACACCCCAGTATGCAAAAGTCTAAGACCCATGACCCATAAGCAGCTTGGGAAACTGCTCCTGGGAGGGTCACAAAGGCAGGTTTCTCCGGGCAGTTGTTTTTGTGACAGTTTAAAACCCACAAGAGAACTGTTCTAAGTTGTCAGTGGGATCCATGACTCTAAGAGAGACTCTTCCCCTAAAGAAATAATCAAAGACTACTATCAAATAGTGAAACTGACTGAAAATTACAGGGTTTGTCTCTTTATGTTGTTTTGTAAGAAAGTGAACAGTTTGTAAGAGGAGGGAAAAGTGGTTTTGAAGTTTCATTCCATTTTAGTTTTTTTTCCAACTTTCTTTTTTTTTTCTATTCTTTTAGTGTATGTTAATAAACTATTTGTTAATTTTAAGGTTGAGCCTGCTTTGTTTTTCTCCTAGTCTCTCTCTCTCACAAAAAGAGCAAGTACCAAGACCAAAATTTAGTGAATGTGAAACCACTACATTAATTGGTGTTTCTGCCCGGTTTGAAATTAAAACTATGACACAATCTTAGGTGTAGTCCTGAACAAGTACTCTGAAGAAAGGAATGCTAATTACATTTAATCTTTACTTCATGGCATGGAATAGTACTTTTGAATTATAGACACTTTATACTTCTATCAGAACTATTCAAAAACATGCTCCTTAATCTTAAAAATGTCTATATTTTTGTAGATTATGTCTTGTTAACCCTGATATCTCTTTTCTATCAGGTTTTATCTTTCTTACTATAAAAATCACAAAAACATTGATTATCTGATAAATGCATCATAAAAAATTTTAACAATCTCTTTGATTCAATCAAATGTAGTTCCCTTTCAATGGCATGAAACATTCAGAAAAACAGGTCTCCATTTTATTTTTTCAGGAGACTAGATAAAGATGCAACCAGTAGCATTTGATGCTAGTGAATAATATTATCTTCTAGCTGGTGTAAACTCAAAAAAATATCTGCAAGGCTTTTACTGTGCCCACTTTGATGAATTAGCTCTACGACTGTAGCCCATGAAGAGGCTGCTAAGCTGTAACTCACAACAGTTTTCCCTTCAACTATTTGTGTTAATCATGATCATACTTAGAAAGAGAGCTGAGACTGTTTTTCATATTTTACATTGGATTTGCAGGATTGACAGAAAAACAAACAAAAAATATTGGCCTATCTGTTTCGTTTGGTACAAAACCCACTGCACAATGTTCAGTATGACTCCCTAGTGTGCTGTGTGTGTATGATTACTCTGTAGAGAAAGATCAAGCTTTGGTTATATTTTTCAGTAGGGCATCCTGCCTTCAACATTTTAAAGATGGTGCTGCTTTGAGTAGAAGTTTCCTGGAAGTGTGCTCTGGAGTGGCAGGAGGTTTTGGTAGGGTTTGGATACAGCCTCTGTGTGAAACTGGCTGCATCTCAGTGACACCAGCCCAACAGCACTGACGCATTAGATGCCCAAATCACTGTCGCTATTGTTTTTTTTTTTTTTCATCCTTTGGAAACAATCAACCAATTATCATAGTCATTTAAGAAAAAGGGAGAGTTACAGGATCTTCCATATGAAGTAATTAGATTTTTTGTTTATTCATTTGTAATGAATTTTGACGATCACATTTGGGTGCTTATTTGTGAAAAAATGAACACTTTGTTTTGTTCAAATGTTTTGTTTCTTTCACATTGTTTTTCTTTCCCAGAATAAAAATGTTCTTTTGATATATTGAAAATGAAATTCCATTCCTGATTGAGATTTTGCTGGTGATTGTCATAAAAGTGTAAAATCTATTTTTAATCCAGTTCAACTATTAACTAGAACTGGTTCTGAGCAACCAAGGAACTCAATTTCACACTGTATCTATTCTCCCAGCTGTAGAAACTGATGATGCAAGCATAAGGGAAGGAGTCAGTTAACTGTTCATCGTCTCTTCATGGCTTTTTCTGTAACACAGAAAACTCTAAAACTGGCAGCAAAAAGTAGTTAGAACAGATCACTTTGTTGCCAAGGTAATAAAATCTATGCACTTCCAGAATAAGCAGATTTATTGTATGATATTTAATGTTCATGGCTGACTAAGAAGGTAAGAGCTTTTCATTGGAGATAAGGTGTACATCTTTTGGAATAGCAGTTTACAATTTTGGGGTAGTTTGTAGAGCCTGTACTTTAATGAGGTGTAAACCAAGGAGAGGGGGAAAGGATCTTTAATTACCCAAGACTGCCAAGCCAAACGCCTCTGCATCCCAAGCCCTTATTTCAAATGCATGTATGCATGACTGCTCAGGGAAAAGCAATGTTGGATTTTTTTTTTTTTTTTTTTTTTTTTTTTTTTTTCAGAACTGCAAGTAAAATTCAAAAGATTTTGAATTGTGATTGTCACCTGTGATTTCTGAGACATAACTCAGACTGTCCTCAGTTAAGAGAGAGAGTAACCAGATAGGAAACAGTCAGTTTTCAAGCATTTAGTCTCAACTGGGATTTTGTTTATCTTATTTGTAACCTCTGCTACCAGTATGTAAAAATATGACTTGTACTTTTGATTAATATGTTTTTTACTGCACCATTAAGCTTGTCTAGTTTACTGGCAGCATGGGGAAATTCACAAATACAACATTTTTTTTCTACTCTCCAAATAAACTAGCTTGTGCAGGCATCCTCAAGGACCTGTGTCTTGAAACACATTTATAGAAGTTAATGTTCAGAGGATATTTATAGGAAAATTGAAGTAAATCATGTCAAGGCTCATATCACCAAGGTCCTGAACTGGGGGAAAGAATTTATTTTAGTGGAGTTGAAATATCCCTCCAGCCAGAGAGCACTAGACTGAACACAGGTGTCTTGTCATTGAAACCTCTGTGGTTTTCAGCCTGTCCACTGTGGCTCTGTGAGTGAGCGTTCCCTTTGACACTGAAGTTTTAGGAGGGAAATTCACAACACAGTAAATACTGATGATCTTTCTTAGCTCTCATCTACATCATTTGTCAATATGATGAATCTGTGTATGCCTCAAGGTTTTAAAAGATAATGTGGCCTGCTATTGGCTCTGATGGGGACTTCTTTTTTTTTTTTTTATTGGCACGGAATGTGGCTGTTCAGAGTAATTTTATTTCAATATGCTCATTTTTCGTAAACAGTGGTCTGTTACCATTTGGTCACTTACATGCTGTTTTGCTACAGAAGCTGTTCATCAAAGTGTTGACATTTCATTTTAGTGCACATTTGGAAAACAGATATTAGCAGTGGTGGTGATTGTTTTCGTTTTGCTTTGACTTGGGACATGCCATATAGAGCATTTGAAAGCTCTGTGTGCTTCCAGGAGTTTGCTCCCAGACAAAAATTCCCAGACATTTTAGAAGGAAAATTAGCCGCTTCACCCCCATCTTCTCTCACACCGAAGTGCAGCCTGAAATAATGCAGTCAAAGTTAAAACCATTAAAAAAAGCATTTCCTCACACTGTGTGAAGTCAGCCTGAGGAGTACAGACACATCATTCATAGATTTAATTTTTGAAAGGGCTGGAAATTTTATGACCAATAATAATATTTTTAGTTATGCATGCTAAGTGAGGCACAATTGGATTTCCTGCTTCATAGCATCAGCTACAGGGTCACTACATCACTACAGGGTCTGGGAAGGGGTTTATTTATACACAACCACATATGTTCACACCCATGCACACTTCTGCATGCAACAATGAATTTCAGTGACGCATACCAGGGAATTCTCTGAATCATTGTGCATAAGCCAGTAGCTCTGAATAGTTAAGGCCAGCATCTACATATCAACAAGAGCCAGGCAGAGGAACTGTAGTAATTGCAATATATGTGGAGCATGTGAAAACTGTGGGCACTTTGTCTATTTTTCAAATGGACAATGGCAAGTCTGGACTCAGTCTCAGGAGGAAAAGAATTTGTCTGAAGACCAACTTCAGAAGGCTTCTGGCAATATGAAAGCCTCAGTTGATACCAGAGTGCCAGCTGTTGGCTGTAGACACAGCCACTAAAATGTGATTGTGAGTTTCATTAGCACATCCTTCATTTTCCTATCATGGTCATTTCAGAAACCAACAGGAATAAAAAAATAGGGGGGCATATCATGGATGCAACTTTTAAAGTACTACTCTTTTAGAATTCTCTAGGTGAAAATTAAAAATTGATTTGAAAATTCAGAGGATAATTACTGCAAAGAAAGTCCAGGCTATGAGTATGACAAAGTAACACATGAAGCTTCTTTTTATTTTACTATTTTTCCTAACATGCTCTATGTTATCTACACTGGCATATGAACCTATGGAAGAATAGGCTAATTAGTAGGGTTATTAAAGGTATCATATATCATTACCAATGTTTTTGGCTACCAGAATAGGATGATGAAACTTTTTCTATCACTGAGATTCACCGTAGAATAGGAGAAGGGTTAGACACCAGAAAGAAGCCAATTAAAATCTATATGTTCTGCATGCAGATGCCTAGAGCATTCCAGAGGCAAGCAGTGTTGACCAGAACAAGCCCTGTATCCCTCTGAGGCCGCCACAGTCTGACTCAGTCGTTAACAGTGCATGTCACTGAATATCTTCTTTAGACAGTTATGTTTTTTTAAATAGAATTACAACACTCATTCTGTTGAAATACAAGAGGATAAATTTCATTACTGGACTATCTGTAGTTTCAGCCATTCCCCAAGTCTGAGTCAAGGGTTCAGTTTTGTGAGGAGCCAGGGGAGGGGCAAACACACAGGTACATTACCATAGCATGGTTAGTGATCCCTGATTGTGCAGGAAGGAATTAGCTAGTTGCTGCTGAATGGAGACAGAGGAAGCTTCCAGCTGAATGCTGGAGGAAGCTTCATTGCTCCTAAGAATTGAATCACTGAGAGAGAGTCCTCAGTTCCACTGCCAGAAATGTATTTGCTAAATAGAAAATAATGAAACAGCCAGCAGTAGATCCAGGCACTCCAACACAAACCTTAAGTTTCTATGGTCTCACAAGGTTTTATTTCGTTTCTCTGCAATTCCTGTTTCATTCACTTTAGAACTAATAAGATGTGAACTGCAGTTCATACCTCCAACAAATCAGTCTCTTGCAGATCACCTCATCCCTAGCCAGCCTGCCTACAGTGTACTGCAAAATGTGATTGTAGGTAGCACACTCATAACAGGAAAACTACAGCTAGAAGCTTCCCCTTTTACTTACGGTCTATCCCCCTTACACAGTGGGAATTTTGTTCAGATTTTACAATAAACTCTAATTACACCAGGAAGCTCAAACTAATACAGAGTATGTGATCTCACATATCACAGAATGGTAAAGTTGGAAGGGACCACAGTCCTGGTACAGCCTCAAGCAAATATAAATTATGAACTGGATCATGGAGGTGATATTTAAATTGTCTGAAGAATGGTAGATGAGAAAAAGGCAGAAGAAGTATAATTACAGAAGAGCCAAAGAGAATTTCATTACCTTAATGATAGGCTTGATATTAAGAATTATTTGACTGTGATGAAATTATTAAAAGTATGTTAAACAGAAAGAAATAGGCCAGTATATTATTATAGCAAGGTGGGTCCAGAGGGCAGAGAAAAAAAAAAAAAAAAAGGGAGGAAGATCTCCCTTTTTAATTTTATCTGGGAAAATTTCTGACAAGTCACATTAAGAGTATTGGAGAGTTAAGGGAAAAGCCCTCCCAGTTCTGTGTGAAAGGATAGGTCAAAAATTGGTCAGTACGTACATTTTTTTCTCAAGGAAAACAATTCACCTCGAAGAGTATCATAAAGAAGGATATTTGTAGAATAATACAGAGGAAATACATCAGTAATGGGTAGAAAATTTAATATATGCAGAGACAGTAACTTTGTTTGTTTTGTTGAATACTTTTGTAGGATTCTGCACTAGGAAGAATGTTGAGGAAAGCCATCACCATAGTCAAAAACCCAAACAGATTGGAATACATGTCAGGAGAACTACTATGAGAAGAAAAAAAAAATTAAATGACATTTTTTATGACAGAATTACAAGGGAATTGTGTATGGTATTTCAGACTACATGGTCTGAATTCTGTTGAATTATATTCTGTGTAACCCATTACTCTCTATTCTTCTTAAAAATTGGGCCTCCAAATTAAGTGCTATGTTTTTCCTGATTGTTACTGAAGGCCAAAGATAAAGCAGAGCATCTGGAATGGTATTATGCAAATTCAAACAAGCCCATGAGCTTTCATTCTGTTTTAATTCCTGGAAAGGCATCATTTAAAAAGGAAGGATGGGAGTGAAAAAAGCAACAACATGGAAAAGACAACAGAGTAATCTAATTACTCTATGTTCCTTCAGTTACAAATATATACTAATTTATGCCATCCAACATTTTCATTTAAGAGAACTATCAACAGGGAAATGGGCTGTATGTATGTGTGTTTGTACTTGGTGTCACTGCAGCAGTATTATTTTCTGTGTACTGGTGGTCCAGAGGATGATGGCAAATGTGTCACGGAAGGGTTCTGCAACTCATCCCAAATGAAAGAGGTACTGTGCTTCCTTTCCCGAATGTTTGTTTTCCTTCCTTCCTGGTTTCCTTGCTTTCATTCCAAACTAAAAGTAATTTCCAGTAAAAAATATAAGTTTGCCCTTTTTGTATGGAAAGCATAATTAAATTACTGATGCTTTAAAAGATGGAGTTTAGATCCTGTTAAGCAGATTTTTATTTGTATTGATGAATTCATTTGACATCTGCTTACTACCTAAAATATTGCTGCTATCATCTAATGACCAGACATTCTGGCTCCATTCACTGGAAGTGTCATTCAATAGCTGCTCTTTAGCACTAAATGCCGCATTACGCAGAATGATGGAGTATTATGAATTTAATATATTTTAATTATTTTTCTAATGTCACAATTGAGCATTACGAAGCAGGTGTTCTAGCAAGAGTCAAACACACTGCATTATCTACAAAGCAATTTTATTAAAGCAGTTAGAAATGTTTGTGTCTGAAGTGTCTGAAAGCTTTAAAATTCATGCAGGGGTATTATTCTCTGCCTGGTCATTTCCTTTGAAGATGAATGCATGCAAATTTTCATTTCCTTATACATAAGAATTTTTCAAAGGAAGGTGTTTTCCTTAGGTTTTTCCATTTAATTTGCAAACTCTCTACTTAAGCATTCTCTGCCATTTCTGAATGCTAATAATAATATCCTACAAATCAATGGAAACACTGCCAGGAGTTGGACTGGCACAAAACATGACATCTTGCTGGACATTACATTATTTTTACGAGGTACTGTGTCCATTCACTGTGTGCTGATTCCACAGTAAATGAATTGGACTGCAAAAAAACTTGCGGTTTGGGATTAAGAAGAAAGATACTCAACAAGAGTAACAGCAATAACTGACTTTTCAAATATGAGGTACACTAACTGAATTAGTCACTGAGAAATACTATTTGATTTTGGAGATTTAATCATTCTTTATAGCAATGTGAAAACCTTCCCCTTGAACTTTAACAAAGAAAAGACTGACACTATGTTTCAGGGAAGGAGAAAAAAATTACATATCTACCCTTGAATCAAGGTTTAAGGCCTTCTTCTTTAATGTGCACAAGCACAGTGAAATATTGGGGTGGGAGGGAAGGAGGAACTTGGACTCCATGGGAAAGTGGATGGTGATTCTCTAATAATGGTGCTGCCAGAGAGCTGTGGGAAAAGGCAAGAGGCCTAAGGAGTGACAGAAGGCTTGTTTGCATATGTCCTTGGGTTAGGTAGGTGGCTTCCAAGATTTAACTTCGACATTGACATCACAAAATCTCCAGGCAGACCATGGGACATAGCACCACACTTTCCACAATCATTTATTATAAATCATATGGTAAAATTAAGGTGAATTAGATAAATTGTTGCAGGAAATATGAAGCTTTTTTTTTTTTTTTTTCTTTTTTTTTTTTTTTTTTTAATTGAATTTACTTGGGATTATGCTATTTAAAAAAAAATCTGAAAAGTTTAAGGCTATTCAGATACCGAATATAGGTGGCTTTCAGAAAGGCTAAGCTGCCAGTGGATCTCTTTGTCTTCCTTCAGTGGCAGATGATGTTTTTCTGCTTTATGTTTTAAATAGGTTTAGCTGACATAGCATAAAATAATACACTTCTGAAAATATAATTTAATTTATTATATCTTCACTACAGTATTTTATTTGACCTACATCAGAAGGGATGCTATGTCCCAGCATGTGTCCTTCCTCTAAATTTTATTTCTAAAAGTATAGGCAGGGAAGATACTGAAGGAAAGCTAATGGTCAATTATGCTGGAGAGTATCAGGGAAATATTTACTTACCCAAATGTAGGCAATTACCGTGTCAGTTTTGATATTTCAGCACATCACCTATAGTTACTTTCAAAGGAATGCAGTCCACTCTAGATGTACTGTTTTCATCTCTTTTCTGCTGGTGTTTCCCTTTAAAATTTCCTACACACCTGAAAATTCTCAACATCTGTGTGTACTTTGTAGCTGTCTCCATCAACCCATTTATTTGATCCTACCTTCAAAAAGATCTCATTCTTTATGCTAATTATTAATTAATTAGGAGTGGAATTAATGCTTGCATAGCAGACCATTTCCCAGCCGCCCTGGCTAACTGGAGAGGTCCCATGTGGGTGGAGGCTAGCCAGGATGACGCCCATCTATAAGAATGGCAGAAGGAGGGTTTGGGGAACTAAAGCCCTGTCAGTTTGACCTTGGTTCTGGGGAATGACATGGAGCAGATCATCTTGAATGCAATCACGTAGAACATGTGGAACTAACAGGGGATCAGGGCCCAGCTAGCATATGTTTATGAAAGGTGTGTCCTGCTTGACCAACTTGATCTCCTTCTATGCCAGGGTGACCTGCTTAGTAGATGAAGGGAAAACTCTGGTTATTACCCACCTGGACTTTAATAAAGCCTTTGACACCATTTCCCACAGCACTGTCCTGAAGAAACTGGCCGTGCTTGGCTTGGACAGGTGTACTCTTTGTTGGGTAAAAAACTGACTGGAATGACAGGCCCAGAGTCGCTGGAGTTACATCCAGCTGGGGGCCGATCACAGCTGCTGTTTCCCAGGGCTCACTATTGGAGCCAACCCTGCTTATTGTCTTTATCAACAACTTAATGAGGAGATCAAGTGCACCCTCAGTTTGCAAATGACACCAAATTGGGTGGAAGTGTTGATCTTCTGGAGGGCAGAGAGCTTCTACCGAGGGATCTGGAGAGGCTGGATTGATGGACCAAAGCCAATTGTATGAGATTCAGCAAGGCCAACTGCTTAGTCCTGCACTTGGGTCACAACAACCCCAGGCAGCGCTGCAGGCAGGGGATAGGGGCTGGGAAAGCTGCCTGGCGGAAAAAGACCTGGGGGTGCTGGTCAGCAGCAGCTGAACATGATCCAGCTGTGCCCAGGTGGCCAAGAAGGCCGATGGCATCCTGGCCTGGATCAGCTGCGGTGTGGCCAGCAGGAGCAGGGCAGTGACCGTCCCCCTGCCCTGGGCACTGCTGAGGCCACACCTCAAATCCTGTGTTCAGTTCTGGGCCCCTCACTGCAAGAAAGACATTGAGGGGCTGGAGCGTGTCCAGAGAAGGGCAACGGAGCTGGAGAAGGGTCTGGAGCACAAGTGCTGTGAGGAGCAGCTGAGGGAGCTGGGGGTGTTCAGCCTGGAGAAAAGGAGGCTCAGAGCCACCCTATCTTTACAGCTGCCTGAAAGAGAGTGTAGTCAGGTGGCGTCAGTCTCTTCTCCCAGATAGTAAATGGTGGGACAAGGGGAAAAGGCTTCAAGTGGCACCAGGGTGTATTTAGATTGGATATTTGGAAAAATTTCTTCCCTAAAAGGATTATCAAGGATTGAACCAGGCTCTCGAGGGAAGTAGTGGAATGATCATCCCTGGAGGTATTTAAAAGACTTGTGGATGTGGTTCTTAGGAACATGATTTAGTGATGGACTTGGCTGTGCTGGGATAATGGTTGGACTTAAGGACCTTAGGGTCTTTTCCAACCTAATCAATTTTATGATTCTATGATCTGTGGAAAGTAATTGCACAATTTTTTTCACTATTTGTTCTTGTATCCAAGCAGGTTTTGCTAACAAAGAAAAATGAATGCAACGCTTTGCTCTAAGGTCAGGATAAATACTTTCTAGGAATTCTGTGGCCATGACTTGTATTCTCAAAAAGAGATTTCTTTTTTAAATTTTCCAAGGTTATAGTGGAAGTGCTGTAGCATGGGCAGATGGAACACTCTACGCTGACCAAGGAGAGATAGAGTCTACAAGGCAGTGGCTGTGGGAATTTTAAAGCCTCTGGGCCTTAGCCTCACTGTCTGTGAAACAGATACAATAGTTATCCATCTTCAAACTCTCCAGTGACCACATCTAGAGGAATGTTTGTATTACTGAGCCTGAGCTGGTGATGTTTAAATGCAGGTAGAGTCACATCACCTGCTTTCTCTGACAAGCCTAGTGAGATGCACAATAAGACGAACACCATGGGCTCACTGAATTCAATAGAAACACTCCCAATGTGTTAATTAGGCTTTAATTCAAAATATTAGCATTTGCTACATTTTTTAAATTGGCAGTAACACTGCTTTCTATTCATGAATTCATGTCAAGTGTTGCTTTGTTTGTCAAGGCAGTGTTTTGTTTACAGATCAATTTTCTCAAAAGCAGTAAAAAGTGTTTGACAAAATAAGAGAATGTTCTGGTTAAAGGTGGTAAACCTTTTTCAATATGTTCTTCACTGTATTTCTTTTGAAACTTTATTACATGAATTTCTCTGTTGACTCTGAAGTGTTGAAATCACTATTTGAAATGAAAGTATGACTGATTTGTTCTCTCCTTTTGTATTTGATTCCATATTTTTCATTTTCATATTTTTACATTTTGAAGTGATTAATTCAACAGTGTAAATCTTCCTAACAGAAATTTCATATGTTCTGAGATATTTCCAGAGGAAGTACCCCTGCAAGCAAACAAAAGGCAAATGAAAGATTTCTTGTCTTACTAAATGATGTGAAAACTTTTTTTTTTTTTTTTTTTTTTAACCTTAGAAATAATTCTAGTTTTTATTAATAAGCACCCAGTGATTTATTACTTAAAGGTTTAGGAAAGGTTTAGGAAAATGAAATCATCACCTTTAAATACTCAGATAACATATCTCGATCCCCAATTTACTTGTTGTATGGAGTGGAATGAAATCAGCATTGTATTTAAAATTTCAGATTTAGATTTTTAAAAGGTGTATTTAGGAAGAGGTTCTGTACAGGTTTGAATTGTGTGTATATGCACACACATACACATAGTGATTTAGTTTATATAAATATACAAAAATATGCCTCTTATTTTTGCTTACAATGACAGGCTTATGAATGACACAGGAATGGACTGCCCTATCTATAATTCAGTAGCATTATAAAATCATGCATGTAAAGTAACTTTCCTCTTAAAATAAAGTGATTTCCTTCTTAAAGAATAACCCTCTTCAAGTCTTTCATTTTGCCCAAAGCAGTTTACAGTCAATGCACAGCTACAGCTTGTACTTCCTAAGAGGTCATAGTGTTTACGCTGGTTCAGAGATTGAATGGAATATGACCTAAACTACAAAAGGGACCAGATGATGCAATGAGTTCTACACATATAATTTCTACTGCAGTCATACTTATTCAAACCTATCAGCTAGATCTGGATTACAGAATCATGACTGTGGCTCTGATATTTGGACAAAATCCTAATTCAGTGTCTGAGCCATCAGCTGGAGTAAGTCTTCAACTAATGTTGAATCTTACAAAGTGTTGACCACCAGACTATTTTTTACAACTTTATAACATCACCTATTTCTTCAAATACCTCAATAAATCACAATTTCAATTACATTTTCTCAGATTTTGAACAGAGAAATGAATTATTGCATCTTGAAAATATTTTGCATTAGAGAAAGTGTTTTGAGTTTTAATATTTTACTTTGTTGACTAAAGAAATATGCATCACTTTTCTCAAACAGCAGTACTAAAGCTTTGAAGGCTTTTAGTAGATCAACTTCTCTAATGAGAGAACATAAATTTGCTCGTGCTCAGAAACATCTTTTTCTTTGTTAAATAATAAACAGCTATTTTCAATACTTCCATAATGTATCAATGCCTTTTTAGTTACTGAGAGTATTAAAGACTGCAGTACAATTTATCTTTCAGACTGTTGCATTTATATAACACATTCATTATTTGCATTTTCGGAGGAGAGATGATCACATAACTTATACCAAAAACATCAAAATAATCATGCTTAAAATACATAACAAACCTTAATAGATAAATATTTCTAAGGGTTCACAAAATAGAATTTTAAAAGTGAGAAATAACATACACTCAGGAACTAATTAATCATTTTTTCCTTGTAAAACTCTGTGAATTCTGTAGCTTAATTCAAATTTAGCGTAGCAATTGAGAGAAGAATTTAAAGAAATCTGTATGAAAATCTATGTATAGTATGCAAAAAACCTTCTACGCTATATTAAACCCTTCTTCCATCACAAGCTGTGCAACAAAACCAACTAAGGACCCAAACACTATAAAGATGAACGCTGCCAACAACTTTGAAGCATACTGACACTTTTATAATTCAGAAGTCTTCGCATGTGTGCAGTGTTTGCCTCTTGTGTTTCTCTTTCAGTATTGCAGCTACATACATACAAATGGATCAAATGAGTACTACCAATCGTTCAGTACCTGTAGTTTCCCTTTGAAAGCTCCAATACCTTTTCCCATAGTCTAGCTGTACTATTTATGTATATTTCATCACGGCAAATGTTGATAAAAACAAACAACAAAGCAAGTCACATTTGAAGAACATGTCTTTTTTGCCTATATTTAAGTTTTGTTGTTTTAAGTACTCTGTGCATCCTAGGCAACCATAGCCATCTCCAGCTGGGAATCTTTTTCTATTTCAAATGTTTAGCCTACTGTTTCTGAAGAGTCCTCACTATCCCTCTCCCCTTAAATCAGAGGAAACACTGCAAGCCTGATAAAACACCAGCTAGATGATCGTTCCCTTCCTAGAAGGATTTTCTTTCTCTGGTAGGTTGTTTGTATTGCCTGTTCTGCTTACAATCAATGTGGTAGGACTCCAAAGAACAAAAAAGCAGATCTTAACTTTTCTTCAAAATAAAGATACTCTATTTTTTCCTGCACTAAGGAGTAGCATTGATTAAATATATGTTAAAAGATATTTATTGACTGCCATGTTACAAAACCGGCAATACCATTCAGTCTTATTTTGCCGTAAATGCTGAAAGCAGTTCTGAACAAATGGTATAAATTAAAGTAGTAGGGAATGAATTCTACATTATATTAAAAATTTGATTGTTGATGCTCAAAGCCCTTGTCCTCAGTTTCTCTCATTTTGCCTTGTTCCTTATCAATTTCAGATGGCAAATACATTCCTTAAAGTCATTTAAATGGCATGGCAATGAGTATTTGCAGAAAGTGGCTAAGGTAATTTAAATGTTACCTTATATCTTGACAGATATATGCTTACTTTGTGTCCTGTACATGGAAAGTCTGTGAATCCCAGAAATAAAGTACTATGTAATGAATTAGCTCCAGTGATAACTACTCTTTTTATTGTATGGTAGAGTAAACAGCTATTAATTTAAAACACATAAATTGGAAATCTGAGAACCATATAACTCGCTGTAGTGGGATATATTTCTACAGAGTGTGATTACTTCCATAATTCTTGACTATATAAGAATTGCCGTGAAGCAGAACAGTCAGACATTGCCATTAAGAGGCATCAACTGCCACCTCATTAAAGGACGAAAGACTCTGTGGTCGTGGGAAGAATCTACAAATCATTCCATTTCTAAATTAAAACCTGAAATAGTTTTAGGATAGTGAGAATAAAGATAAAGGTTTGAAAGCTTATTACTTCCTGTGAAGAAATAGCATATTCAGCATATGTTTGAAAGGGTTGAAATATTATGACAAATCCTTGTATAGCTTAAAAACGGTTGCAATTGGCCTCTGAAAAGTGGGCAAGCTTTTAATTGAGGGTACTTTTTAAGAAAGGAAAGAAGGAAAACACCAACGAATTTGAAACCTGATTCAGTAATTGTAGAAGGGTATGTGCACTGAAAGTTATTATGTATTTAAAGAGATAATAATTTTTCAGTTTTAGGGTTATTCCAGAGATTCTGCTTTGGTTACCAGTAGCTACCAGTGGGTGTTTATGACATTAGATGCTATTTGGCTGAACACAGAGGAATTCCAGGGAGCACAACTACAAAATCTCCTTTCTTAAACTGCCTTCATAGCAGTTGCCCATGATTGGGGTTCTGAGCTGCCATCAGGAGACAGACATCTAGGATGCTTCTTTCACTCAGCTGCCTTAAGAATGAATTTTAGGACCCTGATTTAGGAAGTCAGGATTCTGTGATGGGAAAGAAGCGTCTCTTTTATATACCGGGATATCTAACTTAGTTTGTGTATGATCCTGAAAATCTTCATGTATAGAGTTCATTTTTAAGAAAGGCAGAACACTTGCAAAGATTCACTAAGTAAGAATTTTGCCCTTTACAAAACTACACCTTTACAAAACTCTTTTCCATATTGATAGTATAAATATTAAATTTTATTTAATTTTATTTCTTTTAAATTTATGAGCATAGATCACCACATAGTGTACACTAGTAAGACAAAATAAAGCAAAATAAATTATATAGCCCATGTATCATGTAGAGAAAATCACCTTTCTTAAATTTTACTGTAGAGTTCTGAATATCCTGAAAAAATGATAATGCCACTAGATGAGACATAATGCACATTAGGCAAGCTCTTTGACCAGTCAGTTTTGCTAACTTGATAGCTTGGATTTGCACACCAAAGGAGGCAAATTCAGTCTTGGACTAGCTGTGCTGTCTCTCCTGGTTTTTCTTTTACTCTACTCCTTTAGTATGCACTGCCATATATTAATTTAAATTCAGTATTTGGTAATGGCCAGAACATAACAGTGAAGCTCATTATTAGAGACTCCAGGATGGACACAGTCCCCTGCCAACTCCTTGCTTTTCCAGCCCCAGGTCCTGACTGGGGGATGTCCTGAAGATCTCCCCATCCCAGCTCATTGTTAAGGCCTCTGCAACTTCTGTCCTAAAGCTCTCTCCTTTCAAATTTACTGCTAGTGTCTGAATATTTTTTGCCCTCAGGCTCTATTCTTTCAGACTGATCATCAGGGTTTGAATGAATGTTGCCTCTGGGTTGTCTCTTTTCAGTTGCAATTTCTGAATTGGTTCTCTTGCTGTCCTCAGA
The DNA here is from genome assembly GCF_015227805.2 of Hirundo rustica. Classification (NCBI taxonomy): domain Eukaryota; kingdom Metazoa; phylum Chordata; class Aves; order Passeriformes; family Hirundinidae; genus Hirundo; species Hirundo rustica. The sequence continues at coordinate 40,090,141 of NC_053451.1, forward strand.
TTTTCACCTTTCAGCTTCAGTATTTGGGTTTAAAGACCCACTGGCTATAAAAGACTTTCCGTTTCAATATATTCTTGTGTCATTCTTCAGTTAGATGCAATTCCATTGCTCTTATTGATGAGTCCTCCTTTTTTACATTTCTCAATATTCTGAGAACTGAGTCGATTTGCACAGGATTTCACTGTTATCTCCACTACTACTTTGTGTTGCAATATAGTGAGAATTTTCACTGATTATTTATTTAAGAATTTTCTGAAATTACCTGCAAATTTTGCTTGTATTTGAACATGAAAACTGACATCAATTTATCTCAGTGATGAACAAGCATAAAAGTGAATATGGACACATGCAGCCTTTCCAGAAGAATTTTTTGCCTGTTTGTTTTCCCCCAGAAGTAATTTGCATGTCTGAATACTTGAAGCTCAAATTGCAAAGATGTTTGTCTTTGTACCCCTTAAGAAAGACTGGCAGTTTAGGTTCTTGAATTCAGGTATTTAACATCAGACACTATTTAACTCAGATCCTGACACCTGTTACAAGATGTTCACTGAAAATGTTGAATGAATTTCACCAGGACAGGAGCTTCTGAGGGACAGATTTATCAAGTCAGTAAAGATGTAAATGGGATTCTAAATTGATTTATAGAAATACTTAGGATGTGCATAACTTTGTTTTTTCAAGCTGAGGTTCATTAGCTGTAATGACTGCATGAATCAGGATGCAAGCATGGTTCAGAGCATGTTTTGATTATTATTCAAGATGGATATTCTGTGTGCCAAACACAAAAGCTCTTTTGGACGGTTTCTTTTCCAGTTGAGTTGTTTTTTATTTTTTAATCCAGTGATAACTTCCTACAGGAGGCAACCTCTGGGGTGTGCTTCGCCACCTCCAGAATGCATTTCATTCCACTTCCCTCTACATGTTTGACATGGTGAAAAAACATACTCTTTAAATCTAGAACTACATTCACCTCTACCTTACAATAACAGAAGCTTTGTTTCTTATGGGTTTAAGATCACTTGCAACAGCCCCTTGGGGTATTAATGATTGATTGGAGTCTGTTGCTTTTATTTCCCTTTATTGCAATCACTTTGTCATATTCCATTGAAGTAAGGAAGAGCCAGGCTTTTAACTTCTTGATCTGTTAAAAAAAAAAGATAATAAGCCTAGCCTTGCTAAATTTATTATTTATATTTGTTAAATTTTACTGCAGGTAGTTTAAAAAGGTCATGGGTTGTGGGCATTTAAAACCTAAGAGTTTTGACAAATAAGTAGCTCACAGACAGTAAGTAGTTATTACACATGATGTGTTTCATAGAAAGTTTCCATGGAAATATGATTTGTGTTGCCCATTAAAAGTTCAGTGTCATTGCTCTTTTATCAAGGTAAGCTACATCACATTACCTCACATATTGTATGGAATGCTGTAGGAGAGAAAAGACTTGGAAAATTACATTGAGTAGCTGAAATGCAGTAATTTATTACCTTACAGCAATCTGCAAAAGTATTTTCTAATTCTTGAAAATGGAATTTAGACTCCAAGTCATCTATGTGTAGAAGGAAATCCCAATGTCTTATCTTCATTTTCAACAGAAGTGAATGGTGCAAGGCTATGGGGGGAAAAAAGCCAACAAACTTGAAGTATTCCAAAAATAAATAAATAAATTAGGGGGTTTTGCTGATATATATGAAGCATGTGATGTGATTTTCCTGATTGAGTACACAGAAAAATGCAAAGGTTTTTTTTCCAAAAATATATTCTGTGATAAATTTTGTGCAATGAGGTTGGATGAATCACTCCCTAATTAAAGTAAGAGTTCCCTTTTAAACAATTATTAATTCCATTTGAAAGAACAGCTAGTGTGCATTCAGCAGCATGGTGTCACCAGTATATGGAATGATAAATGTGAAAAGATTTTTTCTATTTGTTTTTAAGGTAACCTAATTCTGGAAAAAAAAAAAAAAAAAAAAAAAAAAAAGTTTGAAAAAGAGTGTTTCTGAAATGCTAATAGGTCTTTGAAAATTCTGTTTGTTTTTGTTCAGGATCTGGGATTTGAGAATTCAATGTGTTTAACCTTTATTCATTTTTTTCCCACACCAGGGTGCTTGTTAGGTTTATGTATGTTGGACTGGGCTATGTCTTTACAGACCTCTCTTTTTGATACTCTTTAAAAATACCTAACTGACTGATATCTCCAATCTTTGACCTCTCATTAAAACCTCAGACCATTGTGCTTGCTTGTCCTATTTTCTGTTTGCAGGTGATTTTTCCTAATGACCTTTATTCTGTCTTTTTATCCAACCTTTTGAATTCTTTTATTTATATTCAGTCATTGCTAATAAAAAAAATATATACTATTTCAAAATGTTCTCTTGGACTCATTGTAAATTTTGAGCATCTGAAATGGATTATCATGGAACCTCTGTTTATCTATTTGGCATAATTTAAGGATGGTGTTCTCCAAGACAATGCATCCACTAAAAAAGCCATGTGCCACTTTGCTTTCCTGCCCCCTTCAATTGGAGCCACAAAAGGCAAAGATTACAGTTTGGGTAAGAAAACTTACTGGAAACAGCAATAAGGTAAGGAGGCTAAGAGTAACAGCAACATTAACATTTTATACATTAAGAAAATGTATAAAAGAAAAGAAAGTATTTACACTGGAAGGTCCTGACAATTAACAAATAGCAGACTCCATCTCCCAGGTTTTGTCAAGTGGAAGGAACCCAATCTCCTCAGAAGAGAGCCCCTTCCTACAACTCCTGGCAAGGACATGAGGTGGTATAGAAAAACATTCAGGCCCTGGACATGCCCCCTCTTGGCAACTGTGGAAAAATTAACCCTGTTCTGGCTGGAACCAGGAAACTGTCACAGAAGAGATACAATGGACCAAGCTACTCTGGCATAATATACATTTATTTACAAACAAGATCAGACTTCATTTTACTTGTCCCTATTATACTAAGGAAATAGTATGTTAGGATGCCAGATTAAAAATTATTTTAACTTGCTTTCTCAAGACAAGTACTTTGTGTTACAGTGCAGCTGACTCATTTTATGGGCAGGCCTTTTTTGATGAAAAACAACACAATTCTACTGAAGACAATTAAAACAAATTTTGCTAACAATTAGACAGCAAAATTTTCTACATCTGCTTTTCTTTAATGAATAAGAAAGAGAAGTTGGACCAAGGCACTGATGAAGAATTTATCATAGAATATATACGCAATCTGAAAAATAATTAAAAAAAAAAAAAATCAAACTTACTCTTGTTAATGTCACTCACTACTGCTAAATCTACTGCTAAAAGTTGTGCATATGACTGCAGAGAAATTAAATTATTTTGTATGGAAGCAATAGATACAGCTTTTGACACACCAGATTATAATTAAGGCACATATTTATTTTTTTTAATAGTTTTAGCTAAAACAGTAATTTATTCTTTAATATTTTACTGCTCTTGAGGTATGGTGCATTAAAGGGTATCCTGTTAGGAAATGGTATGAGATTCAATATGTGGAGAAAAAAAGTGATGATACAACTTTAACTGTGTTCCAATATACATTAAAACATTAATACATTAATATACATGCTCCTGTAAGAATTCATCAAATAGTTGTTTTCTTGGTGCATAAACTTACAAAGATGACAATCAAAGCCAGTCAATAGCAACTATGTGCTCTCTTGTAATCTATTATTTACTGTTACTTTACACTTCTGATCCTTTTGATGCTTTTTATCAGTTAGTTTCATTCTTATAATAAAGTAGAACAAATTTGAAAATGTTGCCTTTGTAGACTTCTTTGCATCACATGGTTATATTCATCCATCATGGTGAATTACAAAGTCTCAAACAGACACATGGGTAAACAAATCAGTAGAGATATGGGTGGATATTTTATAAGTAATATCAGAAAGATGATTTTTTTTAATTTTAAATTTTCTTTTTAGGAATGCCATATGATTTCACCATACTTAATTCTTCACAAATAGCTGAGACTTTACACTTTTAAATTTAATTTTAACTATAACAGAACACAACCTATTGCAGTCAGAAACAGAATAGTATGTTCACTTGCTTGCTTCTCCACATCTCTAGGCAGAAATAATGATTCTATTTTCCACAGAAGTGACCTTTCTTAAGGAATAGGCGCTGAAAAAAGCATAGACTCCTCTCTAGCAAAGGGAGGTGGAGTTAAAAATACTAGATTTTGGTTACACCTGGCATAGTCACTGAGACATGGGAGTGAACTGCATTTTAAGTAAGTGATATAAAAAACAAATGCATTATTTTCTCAGTACTTTATAAGGAAGCATCAGTCTTTCAAAAGTTTAATACAACACAGCCTATGTGCCTTACATTTACAAATGCTAGCTATGATGATAAAGTAAGGCAAAATAGAGGGCAAGATTAGTCCTGAACTAAAATGTTATTTAGTTCTGGCCCTTTATTGCGTGAGATCCAAATATAAATCTCAAGTGATAAGCAGATGAACTCAAAACTCATTGGTCTGCTTTGAAAGTAGCACTGATTTCTCCCCATAGCACTTCTGTTTTGTCCAACACTTGGAAGAAATATAAGCTGTTTATTTTTGTCTTTTTGCAAATAGCCAACAGATTCCTTGCTATATGAATATAAATATTTCTGTTATATAGCTATGTATGTGCAGAAGAAGGAAATCTAACAAAAGATGACATGTACACTGTGGATGTCTTCATGTAGGGTAGTTTCCCTAGACTTGTCTTACATGTATTTATTGATCATCATCCATCCCACTTTAAGGCTGTTATTGAAGACAAAATTAGGTGGATTATGTTCTATAAGTGGCTGGATTTGTTCTCTTCTTTAGGAAGGGGCCTAGGGTCACCTGCAAGGATATAAATGGATAGAATTAGATGTGGACAGTTAGGTGAGATGAATATCCACCTTACTTGGGTGAAATTCTTGTTAAAAATTTTTTTAGATATAAATACTAATTAATGTAAATTAGAATAACTCTATTGACCAGAATAAAGCAAGATGGTTGGTTATACAAGGAAAAGAAGCTATTATTTTTATCCAAAACCACAGAATTTTTCACAATCTTGGGATCACCGTAAACAAATAATTTCTATGAAATGGGTAATATGATGCATTTTATCATATACTCTTTTTAAACAGAAATCTGAATTACTAGGAAATTCAAGAATACATACTAATTGTAGGAGTGAACTGATAGTGAGCTGAGCTTTTGACCAGACTGTTGTCCTTTTGACCTCAGGAGGAAACTGTGGTAGGGAAGGAAAGGATTTCCATTGTATTCATGATCCTCTCATTTCTGTGCAGAGTGAACACTGCCATCCTCAGAGGGCAGACTTGCAGCACTTTGCATATTAAACACCCCAGGCATGCTTCTCTCTTTTTAAAAAAGTGTCTAAAACTTTTTTTCCACTGCCATGACTTCATCATCTGCCAAACAGACTTTTTTTGTCATTTGCCTCCTTCTACCATAGCAGTTTATGTTGTAGTGCCTCTGGGAGAAAAGCTTTGCCTTCTTAATCTTGCTACACTGTACTTCAGCCTTTCAGGTGATAGTCCTGATAAAATTAAAACTTGTATTGAACTAGATTAAAAAAATACTTATCTTCTGAAAATACTGAGGACTAAAGAAATTACTTGAGTGCAAACCTGAAGTGATTAATCATGAAAAAATGCATGAAGAAAAATAAAGTTACTTTAAATAATCAGAATTTCAATACATTATATTTTTTCATTTTACTTTAATAGAAAATATTATAGCTTAATCTTTTAGAATATGCTTCACTAAACATGGGGTTTGAATCAAAATACATTCTGAACCAAGAAAACAAAATATTATCAGTAAAATTATAGAAATACTCTTCTGGTACAGTTAGGTTTTTAAATTAATTTTTCAAGGCATTTTGTTAATGCTTCATCACAAAGATGGGATTCTTTTTTTTTCACACTTATGAGTATTTTTGAAGAAAAAAAATATTTAAATGAAATTTTGAATGGCAAAAATAATAAAATAGTTGTCCATAGTAGGATTACCTAGGATATCACTGGATATTGATATTAAAGTTAGACTGGCATATTGACCTTTTGCTATATCATCTTGCCTATCTTACTATGAAGTCTCACCCCAAGATTTCCTTTGTATGCCCGCCTTTGTGATTTTTTTATCTGTGAAAGTGACAGAAGCACCACTCTTTCCCTCTTATTCTAGTTAAACCTTTTCTTCATGAGAAACACTTCCAGATTCACCTACACCAAATATAGTAGGATAGACAATTCACCATTCAGAACTATGATTCTTGGTAATGTCGTTCTGAAGTGTGCACACCCCAAAACTATCTGCTTTGAGTAGACATCCCTTCAGGTATTTGGAGTTAACTTGTGACAACTCTGGGTTATGAATAATTCACATTCTTATCAGCATCTCTAGTAACGTTTCTCTAAACAGAAAAGATTTGTTTTAACTTTCTCTTAGATTTTTAAAAATCCTTCTTTCTTTGTAGCAATCGAGCAGTCTCTAAAATATGTATATGTATATAGTTATATTTTTTAACTTACATTTATGCATATATATTTGTAATAAAGAGAAGGAAGTTACGGTTGTCTTTACCAGATGGTGCAGCCTTTGCGAAGATATTTGTACAACGTTCTTGAAATAATGTGCATATTTTAAAATGTTAATATGCATTCTCTGCAGACCAGGAAAATTCCATATTTAACTACTCATCTCCTCTGAAACAAGTTTTCAGTGAATGATCTTCAAGTTTTCAATACCTGTTGATACAACTGGAAAGAAATACACTAACTTTTCATATGGACCGTTGACGTTTTAATGAGCCGGGCAGCTTAGAAACAACAAAACATTAAGATCTGCCATGAGGAAAATAATGCTACCATCATTTATTTTTTACTTCATACAACCAAGCTTTTTAATATTTTATATACTTGCTGTAAATAAACCTAAAGATTTTCCTTATTCCACACCAGAAGAAACTGAGCCAATGCTCTCATCTCAGTCTGGTGTATGATGGATACACCTCATGGCTATTCCTAAAATCCCTGAATTGCTGGAATTCAGCCAGTTCACTGCTCCATCAATTGCTGATAGATATTCTGTCATTGTCATGCCTTATCTCACCATGCTCAATGCTGTTGAGCTCTCAGAAACATATTTCAGCAGTAAATGATTCAGCAAGCAGAGAGAAATATAGAAAGCTTTTTTATATGCTCCGAACTGAGTATTAGATATGCAGGAAAGCTTTTTTTCCTTCTTCTTTTTTTCTTTTTTTCTTTTTTTTCTTTCTTTCTTTCTTTCTTTCTTTCTTTCTTTCTTTCTTTCTTTCTTGCTTTGTTTCTTTCTTTCTTTCTTTCTTTCTTTCTTTCTTTCTTTCTTTCTTTCTTTCTTTCTTTCTTTCTTTCTTTTTTTTTTTTTTTTTCCTTTGCCTTGTGGCATCTGAATTTAACTCCTTCTTTCTTGTAGCATCTGAACTTAAATCCTCCTTTTCTTCCTGTGTATATGCTGAGGGACAAAACACCTGACCGTACCCTTAACTTCATTGCAAATCACTGCTGAGTTTTGTCTGGAATTGTATGTGTCCCAGAGGTAGAGGATATCTCTACAGCAGCATTTTAATTCTGAAAAAAAGTGCACATTTTAAGTGAATCTCCTTGCCATTCCCCTTAACTCTGCTTTGAGTAACACCCCAGAGCAGGCTTGGAGAATGTGAACTGGGTTCTGGTTGGAGGAACCACACTTGTGTTTCAGTAGCACACTTAATGAAGTGTTACACTGAGTAGACATTCATGAATCCAAACTTTCTTACATAGGTAGAAACCTAATTTGTATGTAGCTCTTAAAATTTTTCTCAAGCTGTGATTTGTGACGTAGAGGGCAATGCAAGGGCTGCACCAATCCTGTAAGTGACACTGCTGCTGCCTACTAGCCCAGCTCTGTTTTCTTAGTTGATTTATTTTTTTACACTAAGAGGAAAAAAAAAAAAAAAAAAAAAAAAAAAAAAAAAAAACAAAAAACTCCAAAAATTTCAGGTCTTTTCCCATCCAACTGGAATTTAAGTCTTAACAATTCTATTATTATATTTCTTAAGATAAGCGCCTTCACCAGGTATTTTAAAGCCATAGATATTGTCTTTTCTTTGGGTCTTAATCCTTACTCAAATGCTTATGCTTTCTCCATTGTTTGTAATCTCACTTATTAGTATCTTAAGATCGTATCAGTTCCTTCAGGAGTAGCACAATGTTTTATTTTTCCGAATCCTTTGCATTATTTTGCATTTAAAATAATCACAGAAACCATGCTGTGATCTCAGTCATATACAGAATTTTATGGAAGCTCTACCAAGACTGGTGGTATTTGGAATTTTTATTTAATGGAAGAATGTGATGTTTTATATGGGATGAAGTTCTTTGTGAACTTTTCTGATATTTGTTTCTTGTGTGGAACTTCTGGTTTTTGGTTTTTGTTTGCTTGTTTGTTTGTTTTTGTTGTTTTTTTTTGTTTTTTTTGTTTTTTTTTGTGTTTCGATAAAGTCAATTATTCTGGTGTGCTATCAGACTATATTATATTAGCAGTATGTCATCTGTATAATATTGTACACATATAGTTTAAAAAAAAGGTCAAACATTGCTGTAAAGGCTGAAATGCAATGGAGCAATAAAAATTAAATGTAATTGTTAACATACCAAAGTTGGTCTGTATTTGTTAAGATGTGAATAGTGAGATACATCTGCGGGAATTAAGGGGCAAATGAGATGATATGCCAAAGTCAATTATACAGATTTTATTTAACAATGAATCTGAAGTAGAGAGGCAGAAAGAAATATAAAAGATGGAGGAGAGAAGGAGCGAGATCAAGCAGAAGACAACCACAGACCATGTGTCCAGCAGTGTCCTGTTGGTCTTTCTTCATCCTGGGCTTTTCGGTGGTGGGAGACCTGAAATAATTCCAAAATTTTTTCCTATCTATATATTTTAGCAAACAAATCTGATTTCAGCACATTTGCTGAGTTATCTTTCCTTGTGGCCCTTTAATTCTGCATTCTTTGTGTGCATTATCAGCAACACATTCTTCTCCCCCTAGGTGTGAGATAACACCCAGACAACAGTGCCAGGTGTATCTTATCTCTGGTGTGGGGGTTTACACGCAGAGGCATATTGGGGGTGCAGGTGGTTCTGTGATGAGTTGGTGGTGACAGATTCGCTCTGTCTCATAACTTGGGGTGATCTTTTTTTGACTGTGGTATGTGTATGAGCAGTTGCTTCCCTGCACAGTTTGCCAGTGGGGATTTTTGTCTGGATTCATTACCAGGATGTGCCAGCCAGACCCCACCTGTGCCAGACCTGGAGTTAACTCCATCCTGTCACTCCATTCTGTGCTTGTCTCAGGGCAAAGTCCTTCTGTGGTCTAGTGTTTGGGACTAACTGCTGTGCTCTCTAAGTCCTTACAGTACTTTAATAAAAAAAAAGAAAATCTTAAATGATTCTTTTTAACTTTCATCAGATCAAACTTTCATCAAGACAAAATTAATCAGTTTCATTTTTAACAGACCTGATTTTTGAAACAAAGCTGTTTCACCAAGGATTTCTTGACTAAATCTATTTGAGAGTAAAACTAACAACACTAGGAAAATTTTTTTCTAATTGATGACATATACTTGAAGTAATTCATTAACCTGTAGACAATTCCTACATTTTTACCATAACCATGGAAATTCTACAAAATATGTTACTTTGACTATTTCTTATTTCTAGAGTACATCAGTAATAACAAGGTACTGGGAAGGTAAGCTCACAAAGACACAAAGGAACAGTGTTTCTTCATCCTCATTTTTAAGAACTAATTTAGTTGTAATATCTTAATTATAGTATCTGATAGTAATACAGATATCTTCTAAACTAAAACAAAGATCTGTTCTACATGCACAGTCTCAGTGCAGCCAGCTGTTCATTTTAAAAGCTCAGGAAGACTTTTATCCTCTAATAGTGTTCTTTGCCCTTATAAACATTTATCTTTGGCATATTTTGTAGTTGTATTTTCTCTGCATTCTCGGGAGAGACCTATATTTTTAAAATTATTTTCCTCTATTTCACGTATGTAGTTATGTTTATTTTTTTACAGCTGTTGCAACTAAGAATCGAGTGATACCTCAGCAGTTACAGAGCTACTTGTAACTTACTTTTCTTTCATACTGAGACCTGAACATGAGTGTCAGTGGTTTTTATCGTATGAAACTGAGAGCTGGATTTTACTCAGCTTAGAGCAGCTGTTGGCTACCTAAAAGTATTAGTTAACATTTTTGGAGAGACAAAGGTGGAGACTTTGCTGCAGCTTGCACTTTTCTAAATCACATGTTTGAATTTAACAAAGGGCATGGAATTATAATAGAAGTTTCATGACATGATGTACTGTGGACATGATCCATATCCCACTGGAGCTAGGAGGAGATAGGTGATTGATTTAATTGGAAACTGGAGCTGTTCTTATCAGTCATCCATAAGTAGGAGAATCGTACAAGCTTTTAGATAACAATGCTGATATGTGTGATGCTGAGGTGTTCTGCATGTTAATGATTATTTGCTGATGATGACAAGTCTGTAAATATTTTTTACTATCTCTTTATTGATATAGAAGGCTATGTTTCTGAAACTTCCAAACCTTACCTTTGTGCTGCCAGTCTGAAGAAATAAGGTCGTTTTGTATAAATTCATTGGGATTTACAGGGTAATCTGTTCTGAGGATCTCGACTCCTACAAGAATTTCATTTGGATTGAATAGACAACCTCCTTTTTTTTTTTTTTTTTTTTTTTTTTTTTTTTTTTTTTGGTTGAGGGGAGAGAATCTATTTCTAATAACACCTTGGCTCTGGTATCTGATGGATTCAGTAGCAGTCCAACTTTGTTAGATGAGTTGTATGTGTACACACAAAGACAACACATTGGATTTTCCAGATTTCAGTAAAATCAGAATCACTACTGAACAGAATTGTAGCTGTACAAAGAACTAGAAGTTGCAACACCTACACCACAAGCTGTCTACAGCCTAACCCAGCCACACAAGGAAAAAATAAATGAACTTCTCCTGGAGCTGGAGCTCAAGGAAATAGCCTTTCACTTTGATGGAGGGGAGAAGGTAATACAAAGCTTCACCACATCTGGATTTCACAGTATCTATCACTGCTACTTTAAGGATATTTGAAAAATTCACGATGAGAACACGATCTGGTTTTTCTTGCTGTCACTTCCTGCTGGTGGCTATGAAAATACAGTGACTATATTGGATGTGTTTACTGGAGGTAAAGAGGTAGAATGAGCGAAATGTGTATAGACAGAAAACAGCACCAAATTCTGTCTTAGGCCATTAACAATAAATACCAGTGACTGAATGACAAATAGAAAAAATATGATTCTAACTGTATTTTTTTAGTGCTTTGATAATTCTTGAAAATTCTGCTATTCCTATTGAATGGAAGATCAAGAAAACTATCTTATCAAGAAAATTAAAGAAAGCAAATCCCTCTGCAGACCACAATTTTCTCCATCCCTTTCATGTTTTGTATGAAGTAGAACACTTCAGAATTAACTGTGAAACAATAAACACACCAGTGTAAACTGATGGGAATCCTAGTTCAACAAAAGAGACTGCTATAATAAAGAGAATTTCTGCTTTCATTGCACAGATCTCAGAACATGATGCTCTTCTCCCTAATAAATGAGAGAAAAATGTCATCAAGGATGGTGATGTGTTTTGAAGGAGTTTGATTGATATTATTTTGAAGTAGAAGGTACAGTCCTGCAAACTACTGGGCATTTCCAGAAATAAGTAAAAAAAAAAAACAAAACAAAAACCAAAAACAAAACAAACAACAAAACCCCCCAGCATTCAGTGAAAACAAATGTTGGCAATGTGACATAGGATCATGCATGTTCTTTTATATATATATATATATATTTAAAAAAAAAAAAAAAAGGTTAAAATTTTAAGACAGCAATGTGGGAAAGAGCCTCAGGTCAGCTACTCCAACTTCCATGTAGATATATATATGTATATTTCAAGATCTTAATTTTCACTTACGCATTATCATCAGTTTCTGTATAAGTAATATGTAAAGTCTTATCTGTTCACTCCACATGATAAACCCTAAGATGTAGCCAGGATCATTTGAATGTAGTTGGGGCTTAGAGTACACTATCACTTGTGGGGTTTTATGCTGCACTGAGAAGAAAAACATTTGAACATGTAGTTCAGATTTGGAATCAGAGGAAAATAAGAATATGACTGTGAATTGCAATCAGCTGACCAGATTTTCTTCCAGGTTGTCAAAATAAAACCAACCTGGGAAAAAAAATGTATTTAGGAAAAGCCAAACAGTTTGATGTAACTTGAATTCTCTATTAGAAAACTACTGAAATGAGAAGGAGAGTAAGGAAATATAGAAGAGGTAAAATTTCCAGATGTATTCTGAAAGAGCCATAGAATCATGAAATTGTTTGGTTTGGAAGAGATCTTGAAGATCATCTAGCTTCAACCCCACTGCAATGGGCAGGCAATTTTTCACTAGGCCAGGTTACTCAAAGCCTCATTCTGCCTGGCCTTGAACACTTCCAGGGATGGGGATATGTGACAGTTTATAAATTACCACTGATTATTATATTTCTCCTGGATCAGGGATGCCTATTTCAAAGGAAAGGAGGTGTTTGTAACCAAATGGAAGTAATTTGGGAATCCTTGTCCTTTAGTAAAAATATTTCCAGTTAAACTTTGTAAGTTTTCTCAATTTTCTCCCATTCTCCAGTGAACACAATTCCCTTCACTATTCAAAATTACATTGCTGTCATGGATTATGTCAATGTTAACCTTCATTATACATTTTCAATTATAGGTTTTCATGAATGGATCTGAAAACAAAAGAGGGAGAAAATCTCAGAGCGAGTGTGATAAAAGCCTTATTATTAAATTTTTCCTTCTCATTCTCGTGAAGTCACACTTTATTGTATTTTTCTCTTTCCGTATTACACTCTCTATCTGTACTCTTTTATGGCATTTTACAAAAGACAGGGTTTTATTTCTAAAATTTTAGCTTGCAATGAAGGAATTTTAAACGTGACCTATTTTTTTCCTCCTTTTATTTTCCTCATGAGTATGTCTTCATGGTCATGATCTGGAATATTAAAGCTGTGTGACTGTAGGCTGTAGCACAATTGATATTTATTATGGATTTTCAACAAGGAAATGCAGGTGAAACAATGGCAGTTTTTACATCCCAATCCCTTTGACATGTCTTGAACCAGAGATAAGCACATGTAAAATATTCAGACTGAACTACATGCATTTGGCACACTTATGAGCACAATTTTTACATCCCTAAATTTTCACAGGTTAAAAAAGCTTTTAGCAATTGTGATGAATTAGAAATCTTGGGCTTTTGTAATTTTTGTTACAGATAACTAATCTGTCTCTGATGGCTGTTGACAATATATTCACATCGGATTAACTGGTATCTTTCTTGAGTTACAAGAAAGATACTCACCTCTTTCTTGAATTGAGTTGTTTATTAAAATAGCTTTATTTCTAGAAAAATGCAGCTATTTCTGAAAAGAGACATAAAGTTCTATCTATGAGCTTTAGTAGTAAAAAAGCATGCTGAAAAGAATTCAATATGTCTTACATTTTAGTTTTATTTCTCAGGTTACTTAAACTTGGAAATAGTTGATGAGAAATTAGTTACCTTCCTGATCTTCTGAAAATATAAAGTGGCTTGTTTTGGGATTATGTTAAAGAACTAGAATGAAAATAAAATATCACAGTGATATGAAAATAAAATACCTTAGATTTTCTAACTCTAGAAAATCTGCTCTCCATTTCTACTTTTTCCATATCTGAAAATATTTCCAAGATTCACTTTTGATCTCCAGTAAATAAGGAAAGGCCGTCCTGTAATATCAGTGAATTAAATCTGCAGTTTACGACAACATCAGTCTAATTTAAAAATATTTTTAAAGTAGGAATGACAACAAGAAGTATTCTGAGGAATTTAATTCCCTTTAAAATAAATCTGGGTATGCTAAATGTCACAAAATGGTGCTAGAGGAGAAGGACTTGCTACCAGCAAAAAAAAAAAACAAAAAAACAAACCCTCAATCAACAGAACCCAAAAAACCACACAGAAATTAATGGCCAGAAACTGAAACTTATTTAAGTAAAATAAAACTGTACTGTGTTTTGTCAGAGTCTGCCTCATATAAGTAGCTCAAGACTGTCTTCAGTAGCAAGCAGTATATTTAACTAGTAGCAGCTATTGCTGCTAGTATAAAACTGACTGTGATAACTATCTAGTGTCCTCACTGCAGCTATTCTGGAGAATTTTACTTTGTAATAGATGCAGTTCAGGCCTGTGAACTGCATCAGTACCTACCATTCCAAGCCTCCTCACCTGTAGCAAAAGCATCTACTTGATACAAATGTCGTTGGACAAGATAAGTTCTTCAGCCTGTATAAAGCAAGAGGTCAGGTAGTGGTAGAATTGCTTTCTGGCTCTAAAACCTGGAACTCTCACTCACATAAACAGCTCATATGAATAAATATCAGACTACTCCGGGTGATCTGCTGCCATGCTGAAGTGTTTGCAGGATCAAGATGTAGATGATAATTGCCAAGAATAATGTCTTCACTGTAGCCAAAGATGTTTAAAATACTGCTCATCATCACTGTAAGTACAATGTCTATATAGGGAAATGTCAGAAAAACATGGAAAGTTATATTTGAATCATCACTTGGTGAATTGGTTAAGAAAATCAGACTAATGTGAAAATAATTTAAATATCTGAAGATATTAAGGAATTGTATGATCTCTTCCACTTTGAGATATCCCTGTAAGATAAATCTTACTTTAATTCCTCTACTAATTTTTAGGAGTTCTGTTTTCATATATAAGTAGGTATGTAATGTGCTTCAGGAATGTATTTACATTGACAGCCTACTATCCACATATAATTTTAAAATCCAGAGGTGCAAGAGGACAATACAAAAACAGCTTGGAAAAACAGTTATGACCAGCAGATTACTGATCAGAAATATGAATATATTTTTATTTTCACAGTTTGAAGAAAGTAGCTTAAAGGTGTGAATAGAAATAGAAATAGAAATAGAAATAGAAATAGAAATAGAAATAGAAATAGAAATAGAAATAGAAATAGAAATAGAAATAGAAATAGAAATTAGAATAGAATAGAATAGAACTAGGTAAGGAGCCTACAGCAATCAACTACTTCAACTGTTTACAGGACAAAAATATGAAAACTATAAATTATAATACTAAGGACAGATAATTTTGGGGATAAAAACATCAAAGTCATAGAAAGATTGCAATACTTGAATGTAAAATTACATCTATAAAATTCAAAACACAGAGAGGAAGTCACCCAATGGCAGTTCCTTAGTTTAGCAGTAGTGATGTTAGTAATAATCTTACAAAGCTGTGCAAAGGAGTAGAGATTGATTTTATATTGCCTTCCTGGTCTTCAGCTAAATACAACAGAACAAAATAAACACATATTAAAAATGTCACTGGAAAAAATAAAAGCATAATTTTATACCATCTGTGACAAATATAGCTACAAAAAGGATGTGGCAGAGAATGTAATGTGAGACTGGCTGGAGCAGAAATGTCAAAAAGCTGAAGATTAGGAAATGTTGTCAGAGTAGATACGGGATTTTCAGCAGGAAGGGGAGACAGCAGGATCCTGTTATGCCACTGTGCAAAGCGAAATAGGGGAACACACTAAAAACAATTGAGGAGTAGGTCAGAAAGAGGAAGAAAGAACAGATGATCGTATTAAAGCTGAGGAGAGATAAATATTTCAGCAAAGTGAAAACAGGCATGGAGATTGAAAAATATGTTAACAATAAATTATCCTCCTGTGGTCAAATGTCAGTCTGTATGTCAATCAGAATACCTGAGTAAATGCGCTGAATGAGTAGTGTATAAGCACTGCTTTTATTTGTCTAAATCCTCCAGGCATTAAATAAAGTATTTTTTATTTTCTACATCTTCCTCATCTCTTGCCCAGAAAGCTCTTTATATTATTTTGGTTAAGCTATTGCTTGTAGAAGCCACATATATTCAGTGTTCCAGCTTTGCATCTGAATCTGTGCAATATGGAAAGTGGGTGAAATTCTTGCAGGCTTAACTAAGAGAGTGGGAGCAGAGAATCAAGCCAAAATTAGAGGTCTGGAACACTTGCCCCATGAGGAGAGGATTGGAGAAACCGGAATTTTTCAGCTTAGATCGGTGATGCCTCAAGACAGACACAATAGTGCCCAAGCAAACATCACTGATCATCAAGGAGCTGAAGCTGGGCTCTTCTCAGTTGTGCAGACCAGGAGGATAAGAGACAATGGACATGAGTAGAAGTGTGAGAGGCACACTGAGCCTACAAGGAGAACCTTTTACCCACGAGGAAAGCAGAGGTTGACCAGACAAGGGGTGGAGTCTTTGTTCTTGCAGCTGTTTCAAAACAAACCCAGAAAAACCTCATCAGATCTCATGGGTGACCTTGTACTGAGCAAGAAGCCAGACTTCAGAAACCAGACCTGAGACCTGGTCCCTTTGGAACTGAATTATCTTGTACCATTAGTCCGTGATTTAGGAAGCAACACTCTCAGACTACTGCCAGCAGTAACCAGGTAGCTGCTCGAAAAACTCTTTCCTCTGCCTCAGTGTAAGCTGAATGATGCTTATCACCTGCTTATTTTAATGGCCAGTTTCAAGATACATAACAATTCTACAATGAAAAAGGAGTAAATACTAAATATTTTTTTTTTTTTTTGGTCATTAAAAAGGATTGCTCTTTCTCATTCCACTCCTCAGTGTAAGTTTTTGAGCACTATAAATGACTCTTTGCAACAAGTAAAAACGGGTTCATTAAAATTACTTAAGATCTTCTGAAAATTATGTTACTCTAAGACATACAAAACTTCAACTGACTTTTTAAACTTAAATATTTTGCTAAAAGGATTTCTTTAAATTTAACTTTCAGTGGTTTTGATGTGAAATTATTTATTTCTACATATGATATCTGCTAATATAGTTGACTATATCAGAATAGGAAATGAATAACATGATAAGAATCTTGATATAAATTGCAGTGTGCATTGGTTTTGAAAAATAATTGGGACTGGTTGAAAGCTATTGGAATTACCAAAAATATTCTGCTTTAAATAAAAATCTATACATTTCCTTGCAAATATGTTGTTTACACTACAAATGGTCTGATTTCAGTAGCAGGGATATGTATTCATTGAAAGTATATGAAGTGACTATTTCAGGCAAAAAATATCCACAAATATTTCAATTTTCAGTAAAAAGTTAACTAAAAAATTAAACCTTAAAATTTTACAACTTCAGTTGATTGAAATTCTAAAGTTGAATAGTATTCTCTTTTAAAATACAGCTTATGAGAAATAAAAATGTTTTGTGTAAATGTATCACTTTAACAGTGATAAATTTAAAAAAAAAATCGCTCATCACAACTTTCTTGTTCATTTCCATTTGTTGCCCATTTGTATGTAGTTTTCATAAAGACAGAAAAGGTATCCATAGCATTCTGAATGTATATTTTGGTAGTTACAAAATATTTACATAATAGCAAATAGATAAATTAAGTACGAATAATGAAGTCAAAATAGAAATTTTAGTTCCTTAAAGTAGTTGACTGTTTTCATATACATTCTGAATTCTTGTCATATTAAATGAGGATTAAATTCTCTAAAGACTGTATTTAACAGGTATAAACTATTAGAGTGTCAAACAAGATGTTTTGATACCATCCCTAGAACAGATGATTCATAGGCCAACTGGCAAACCCCAGATCCTATAAACCAGATGTCTTTATTTTCCTTCTCATTTTCTGGTAATACAAAGAAGTTCTCTAGGGATAAGTGATAAACAACTTCAAATGGGAAAAGACAGAAGCTATTATGCCTCCTATGGAGGAATTCTCAAGGAATCTAGGGCATGGCAATAAATAAAACCCCATTTTTTTATTATGGGGACATAGTTACTCTTTAATGTACTCAGATTGCTTTAAAATATTCCAAAATTAGACTATTCTACAGGCAAAACAAAAGGTGATTTTTTTCCTTCTTATTAGATGTTCCTCATGGAATCTGAATTAACATCAGTGATTGAGGCCATGATATTTAAGATGTTCCAATATTTTAACTAGTTTTAAGGCACATAATGAAAGAAGACTCAGACCACTGTTTGCAAAGAACTATTAGTGCTATTAAAAAGCATTTATAATAAAAAATAGAAACAACTTTTTTATTGCTCCAACCTCACAGTATTATAATGACAGAAAAAAGTTAATAATTCT
Organism: Hirundo rustica; assembly: GCF_015227805.2. Classification (NCBI taxonomy): domain Eukaryota; kingdom Metazoa; phylum Chordata; class Aves; order Passeriformes; family Hirundinidae; genus Hirundo; species Hirundo rustica. The sequence continues at coordinate 40,108,549 of NC_053451.1, forward strand.
TAAACATGAAATGGGAGCAGGATGTAATATAATTGTCTGAGTGGTGAGATGTGTTCTGCAATGTCAGAAAATGAGATCGGAATGTTTAGTTCTGTGGATGAAGTCATGTGATAACTGCTGGAAGAAAAGTGGGCAATACAGAGTGAAAACACAAAGTCCAGAGTTTCCAGGAGTGTTGGCATTCCCAAAGTCAGTCAAATCCCGTTTGTAAGATACACTTCCTTCAAGTTGTCCTGGATATTGATCTGTGCAGTTTGAAAATTTCAAAGATACTGGTGTCATAGAATCATTGATTAGAATCAATAGAATCAATAGAACAATTTATGTTGGAAGATAATTTTTCAAAATGTCTGGTCCAGATCCAGGTCAGAGCTGAGACATCTCCTCACTGCACTGTGAAAAAATTTGCTTCCCCTTGTCTTTTGTCAGTGCTTTAATTCTACTCCATCAATGCACAGCTACAAAGTGGGGAAAGAGCTTTTCCTTCTGTCACCAAGCTTTCAAGCTTCTGGCTTTCTGCTTCCTGGCATCCTATATCCCCTACTTGCTCAGGGGCAGCTTCTACCTTTTGCTCCTTCCACACAATATGGGGTTCAGGTTCTGCCAAAGGATCCATCAATTCCTGACAGTGTGCAGTTTGCTCACCTCTTCCTACAGCTCCTTCAGCTGGTGACTTGGTGTTTGAACCAGTGCCTCTCCTGCAGGGAAGGTGTTTTTTGTCCCAGCCTCAGGGAATTGCACCAGGCATTGGGGACTGGGAGGATGTGTCAGCAGCTCTCATTCAAACTAGCACAGCAAATTTGTCCCTGGTGTGCCACCACTGGTGTCTCACCAGTTGTGACAGTGCCACACACGGTCTCTGGGAATCAGACCTCTTCTGGTCCTGCGCTGCTCACTGTTCACTGTATTCTCTGGTTGTTGATACTCCAGATAATAAGGTGAAGCATCAAAAGTGAAAATGCTGAAATGCAGTCAGAAAATACTGTTGGTCAGACGAAGAGGGTATGTCCAGGGAACCACAGACATGAAAGATACTAGTTCTGCAAAAATAGGAGCTGCTGCTGTTGCTGTTTCAGACAGTAGTAGATCTACATCAGCCACCAAGGATGCTGACAACTAAACAATTTTAAATGAAAATGTTTGAAAAGCTGACAAATTACTAGAGATGGTAATTAAGTCTGTGAGGAGGTGTCCTATGTAAATCCAAGTTAGTTCCAGAAATACAAAATTTGCATTTTCATTCATATATATCTTTGGATAAACATATATATGTCTATATTTAGAACAGTAGACTGAACCAGAGATCAAATTATTTGACTAGCACACACTAGTGTTGAAATAATTTAACTATTGGAATCACATACTGAGTATCTTATGCTTTTGGGTAAAAGATGACCATGGGTTCAAGCCCATCAGCATTTCTGCATATGGGAACATATTTGATTCAAAATTACTGCATACAATAAATAGAAACTCTGTGTAAATCTTTTAAACACCTCATAAAAACAAACAAACAAAAACAAGACAAAGAAGGGAGGACTTTCCTGTTTTGACAGGTCCTGCAAACTGTGAATGTAGTATTCAAAACTAATTAAACTTGCGTGTTAAGATCAGCATTTTTCTCCTTTCTTTGATGTGGGGGGTTCTTTTTTTTTTTCAGCTTCTGCTAAAAAAAAAAAATAAAAATCTAGCATAAGACATTGGTTTGTGTTTGATTTGTAACTCACTTTGGAGTTTCATTCTCTCCTTAGGGTAATGTTTCTGCTTACTAAATTTAATGCTTATTCTCCTAGAGAAAAATGCAATTTCTACTTTTTTTGACTCTCAGCCTCACCATAAAGCTATGACATATGGAAATTGTCTTTTTTTCCATATTTTTCTAATATTTGTGTCACTCTTTGCACAGAAACCAAATAACTATTTTGTTAATTAGCTCCTCAGCACTAACAATACATTCACCTACATTTTTATTTTCTCAGATCTTACAGGTGCATATTTTTCAATTGGACTTTCCCAGAAAGTACTTGCGATGTTGTGTACTGTGCTTTGTTCATTCCCTCTAAAGTTGGCGTTCCGGTTTTTCTAGATCTAAGTGAGAGTAGGAAGAAAAGAAATTACAATTTTTTTAAAGTTTTTTATTATTATTATTCTTTGCTAATTTCTATTAAAAAAGTTATATAGAAATGGTCTCTAGTACAAGATAGGAGTAGAAACCCTAGGTAAAAGGTTCTTCTCTTAAAATGCAACACAGAAAACATAAAATAACTCCCCTTCAGTGATGGGGGAAAGTATAAAAGAGGAAATTTGATTTAAATTAAAAGAATTATATAGATCAGTTCAAGTACTTTTTGAAAACAAGCTTAAAACAGAAGAATAGCTGCAAGTATCTGAACAGAATTTCAGTAAGATATGGGTAGAAAAGGGTGGGGTTTAATGCCAGAGCAGGTAAAATAAAACTCCAAGTAATAGATTTAATATTCATTGTGTTCCTCTAAAGATATTTAAACTTACTGCTCCTTCTCAATCTATGTATCACACTGTATTAATCAAGTAATAGTAAATTCTTGAATTTCCATTATTTCTTTTCTTTACTAAGGTTTTATTTGAGTTTAAATTTTCCTGGTATCAGAGGACCACACAGTATAAGAACTGAGGATGGGAAGAAAAATCGACATGTCTGAAAGTTTGTGAAGAAGGTTTTCTTCTGTTTTCACAGGGCCAAGCAATGTGTAAACCCCAATGGAAGCTCTGAAACTCGTATTTCCTCTCCCAGCCTCCATCATTTTAGTTTCTGATTTGTCTGCAGTACCTTCTCCTTGAAGGAGGATTGATGTTTCTCTTTTACCAAATGAGCCAGGGTGAGCTGTTGGCTTTGATTAAAACCTTTTAGGAAGACCACATAACACTGAACAACTCCTTTGAAACTCTGGGTTATGAACATGGAAACACAATAATCTATTGAATGGTCAATAGAAATAAAACTTATTGGACATTGAGCTTTGCCCAGATCTTGGCAGAGAGCAGATTATCACTTCAGTGAAATCAGTGGTAGTACACACCAGCTGAAGTTGCTTGCTGTGGCTTTCTGTGCTCGTTTCTCAGTGGCTGATCATCATGAAGAGCCCAAACAGTAAGCCAGTGATGTTTTTAATAGATCAGCTCAAAAATGTTCTTCTATCTGAAAGAAAATTACCTTCCTAATATGCCAATTTTGCTACTTGTTTGGGTTTGTTTTTTTTTTTTTCTAGAAAGAGTCCTCCCAAAAAATTTTGCCAACAATTAAGTTAGAACCAGAACAGACACAATGATAATTGTTATATTAGAACTTGAAAATCTCGTAAATCCTAAACCAGATGCTGCTAGTCTGAAATAAAACTTGAGCAAAGCTAATCCAAACTCATTTAAATGCTGTTGGTGCTGCAGTCACTTTATGAAAAGCCTAGATTTGAGTTGGGAAGATCCTGGTATTGTCACATTACTGTCTGAACCTTTATCTTGCTAGTATAGCTTTCTAAGAGATCAGGAAAAGGAAGTGAAAGGAAAATGCTACCCTTTCTGGTTCAATTCCTTTCTACAGCTCTAACACAGAGACAGTTTTGGCCCAGTTTGCCTTTTAATGCTTTTTCTGTAAGGTATTCCCACAGTGAACAGAAATAACCCTTTTGTTCTTGCATTTTAAGGCAAAAACGACTTTATCTGTACTGATGCATATCAGCTGATTCTCATGGCCATCCTACAAAAGAAAAATGTGATGCAATTCCTAAACTTTAGCACAAGCATAATAGCAGTCATATTTTTATGTTGAAATAAATATCTTTAACTCACATAACTGTGATCACACTTCAGTCAAACAATATACTGGGCATGATGTAGGTTTGTCCATCCCATATCTTTGCTTGACTGCTAATTTGAAATTTCTAATTGCATTCTTATGATTTTCCTTCCTGTCAGACTGACAGCTACATAACATGTAGGAGGAAAGCTAGATGAGAAGGCTAATTATGAACTAAGGCAGTCAGGAGGGTGAGAGAGAAAGGAAGATTATTTTATTTTTTAATCAATATTATATTTTCTCTTGCACCACCCCTAGTAGATTGTGTCTTAATGAGATTCAGTCCTAATCAATGCACATCTAGCCAAATTAAAGGTCAGATACTGCCTGTGGTAGGGCATGTAAATCACAGAAAAGTCTTTGAGACGCCTTCCCTTGCTTTATTCCTTTTCTACAGAGTAGCAAAAGCCAGAAGAAGCATAAATTCCGCTACTAGAAGAGAGAAGGGTGTGGTTTTTTTCCTATTTCCTGTCATGTATGTAATTCAAAGCAGCAGAAAGAAGGCCAGCTGTGTTCCCTGTTCTGATTCTACTATGGTTTGCTGACTACCACTTTTTTCTTTTCTAAGGAACTATTCCAAGTGTTTCTGCTCTTAGACATGCTCGATGCATTGATTTTCCAGCACAGTTAAATGCTACTCCCACTGCACACACATTTTCATGTATTTTTGCATAACCTCCTATCTTCCTCTAGGGCATAAAGTATGTATTTAACATCATGCTATAGAAGAAATATTCTTGTGGGTCACAATTCATCCTTTGCTGTTTCTCAGACACTTTAAAAACATACACATGCAAAAACCCCAATGGTTACACCAACAAGGCCCCAGAAAAACCATATGTGAGAGCAGAGTTTACCCAGGTCAGGTTCTATGCTGTGCAGATAAACCATCTGTTCTATAAATACAATCCTTGAGAGAATAATACACATATTTTCCATGTAAACTGGATTAATCTAAGAAAGGGCCTAATAACACCTTACTTTAAGGTACCTACTTTTCTATATCAACAACTACATAGGAGTGTTTTCATGGGGGCTTTCTTTTCCATTTTAAAATTTCAGGAATTTTGAGTTTACAAGCATAAAATAATTCAATTATTGTATAAAATATATTTCTGTAATTGAAATCTCTTGCATTGTTTTTTTTTTTGTTGATCTGGTTTCTTCTCCTGGTTTAAAATTGTACACCATAACCTGTTTATATCAGGTTCATCATTCTAGAAACCTGTGTGACTGGTCCTGATGGTTATAAGGCTAAAAGCAGAGGTGGAGAAATGGATTCACAGTTGTGAGACAGAGAAGTTTAAGAGCTTTCTCAGGCTAAGAATCTGTGTAGAAATGTGATCAGAAGCAAGCGACGTTTATAGCAGAAATCAAATTATAAAAGGAACAAGAAATCAGAAGCAGCTGCCAGCAGTCACAGCTAAGCAGGCAAGAGAGAAAAGGCAAGGAAAAAGCCACAGTGGCACACAAAGTAGCCAATAATGAGCTGTACAAGAGCTGTCATATGCTGCTAAGGGACACTAACCATTCTTCCTGATCAATAGTGCACCACTGCTGTTGGCTCTATCAGCACTTCATTATCTCAGACTAGCAGGACCTTGAGTAAATGCAGGTGGTCCACTGCAGAGCTGCATTACTGAACCTCCATCTAAACAAGAACAATTTTTTTTTTTTTTTTTTTAATATTACTGACAGTAGTTATATAAATTCAATGATCATTCATGCTGCATTTTTAAATCAGTAATAGCTGATACCACAAAGGGTAAGTTCAAATCCCAAAACAACAAGCTGAATCTATAACAACATAAATCAGTTTGCTTAGATGGGTCACTCAGAAAGTGACTGTATTTTTATATCAGAAAAGACTTCATCAAAATGAGCTGCAGTCCAACTTTTCCCTTCACAATACCAAATTGTGGGTAGAAAATGGAAAATAGTTCTACTATCAGTAAAAATTAAGGACAGTTTAGATGTGGGTTTTCTTGAACTTTAACTAATGAGAGCTAATGACTACTGCTAGAAAGTGTGCTGAGCATGCTTACTGCAATTTTGCCTAAAGCTGAGATCAGTTTCAGGTCTTGCTCAGGAAGAAGCATGTTAGTTGTGTGTTGTGTGTGTAGTTCCAAGCACTGACTTCTATTTTTGTCTCCTGAGTTTAACACATCCATTTGTTCACACTTTACTTCATTGCCACCCTCTCATCTCCGAAGAGCATTCAGCATTGCAGTTTTGGTGAGACTGCAGGGATCAAACGAGCCAGAAATGGGAGTAGAAATGAAAGGATGCTACTCCCCAGCCTGCTTTGTGTGATTCTCAGCTGCCTCTGGTTTCACCTGCCAGCTAACCATCTGCCCAAACAGGAGAAAACACACTGGGATCTGAAGTAGAAAGCAACCATCATTATTTCAGATTTCTATTTAGGAACTGCAACTACAATGATAAGGGAGTGTTACTCCAAACCGGGCAGTATTACAGATCTCTTCTGAGCAGATGGGCTGCAAAACAGCAAACTTTGCATGGACCAGCTGCAGGCTTTCATAACAAATACAAGCTGCTGATAGCAGTCTAGACAAGCACAAGAGCTAAAAACACGTTTCCATAATGTAATAGCCTGTTGTAGAAATGAAGATTGCTTCTTGGCATTCCTACTTAAATTTATGTGCTTATTAATAGAGCTAGATTGTTATATACTCACATACACTCCTCTACCAGCCTGTGCTAGTTAAGACAAAATGGATGTAAAATGCTACCAGGGTAACTAGCTAGGAATTGAATACCACAAAGTGATTTTTTTTTTTCCTTTCTTTTTGCTTGTTTGTTTACCCAAAGGAGGCTACAGTTTTCTCAAATTCAGATTGGTAATGAGGAAGAAAGTCCAAGAAAAATAAAAATGTCGTACGCTGGTCAATTAAACCCAAGAACATTTAATTTTTTAACTCATGTGAAATATTTAATTTTGGAACATCAAAAAATTTAAGACTGAATTTTCTTATCAGTACTCTGCCTTATAAAAACTGTGAATCACTTGCAGTTTTGAGGTGTTTTCAAATTTTTCTTTGTTGTTTTCTTTTCTTCCATATGGCTGGCAGAAATTCTGTATCTCTCAAGAGCATGCTGTAGAGCTCCTGCTGACAGAAATACAACTTCAATAACATTTCATGAGAAATACACTTTGTATGTATTAGCAATAGATGAAAAGTAAGGATATCAGAAACATCAGAAGAAATGCTTCTCTTAGCAGTGTGATACTCAAAATATAGCTTAATAGTAAACCTGATTTTAAATGAAGATTAGGAGGACAGTTTACTCATTTTGATTCAGAGGACTAAGAAATGCTTAAAAGTATCTTACTGAAATGTCTTTTGAATCAAATTTATTCAGAATTATCATTTCAGGAAAAAAAAAAAAACAAACCAACAAACCAACAAACACCCCCCCCCCCCCCAAAAAAAAAAAAAAAAAAAAGAAAAAAAAAAAAAACAACAAAAATATTAGAATTTTATAGAGTTGAGATGAAAACTGACCTTAAGGTCTGAACTTTCAGAATGTCACAATCTTGCTACACCAGTCTGATTTAGGAGATTTTTTTTTTTTTACCCCCTGCAAATCTCTTATGTATAAGACATGCTATGTCTTATGTATAAGACATAGCTAAAGTGAGAACGTACAAGGATTTTGTAGCTCTCTTACAAGTGATTTTTTTATTCTGTGGAAAAGTCAACAGAGCTAACTCCTGTCCTGAATACTCTCCAGATCTTCCAGCACAGAAAAGATATGTCATAGCTGAAAGAAATAACTACATGGGTTAATTGCTGTGTAGGAACATGGTTTCTATTTTCTCCAACTCATATATATCTTTCAGGTAGCTTATGATATTTGCTGATATTTCAGGTAACTGAGTTAATTATTTAAGTAATGCGGAATAAATGAATCATAACTTCCTCAGACTCCGTGTCTCTTGCATGTAGAAACTTCTCTCTCAGCTGCAAATGATGTCTTAAGTTTTAGCTTTCATATTTTCAGAATCTGTGCTGTTTAGGTGTAGTTCTGAGTCTCATATTAAATGCCAGTAAGCTCTTTTCACAGAGTAGATAGACAAAACAAATCTTTTGCCTGCAGAGGACCAAGGACAACTCTCAGCCCAACAGCATAAACAATGGTGGACTGAAGGGAGGAACAAGAGGATGGGACCTCACAACCTGAAGCTGTAATTGGACAATTAAACCCCAATATGCAAATGGACCAAAACTTGTAAAAGTCTTAAGATCTCGTGACTGATGACCCATTTTGTGCCCATTCTTAATCCACCTTGAGTGTAGCCCTGGTCAGGCTCATGTCCTGCCCAAGGTGGACACTGGAGGCCTTTCAATAAATACCTACTTTATTCTCTAGCTCTGTCCAGTCTCTGTTTCAGGTCAACCTTCCTAAAGCATCACTTACACCTTTGACTTTGTGCAGTGTGGTGGCTGTGTCTTGTGTCCCCAAGTGCTGCCGGTGCTTTGCTGTGAGTGCCATGAGGTCAGGCATTTTGGCTGGCCCTCCACACCATCGCACACCATGTGCTTGATGTCCTGTCATCCCCCAGAGAGCTACCAGAATGGTCTAGACCAGACTGCATCTGTATTGTCAAGACTTTCTTTATGCTAACATGCTATATCTGTGTGTAGTAGACATGGCTTAATTTTTTTTTAATACAGATTACCTTTAGTCCAAACACTATGAAATAAATGAAAGAGACAAGCCTTTAATTCAAGCCCTTAGTCCCTGTTTTTAAACTTCAAAGAATTAGCTATTAAGAGATGAAAAGGCTGGTGTATATATATTTATGATAATATATTGTTGCAATAATGAAGCATATCATTATTATGTTTAGCTTTTTGGAGGAGTTTTGAGTCAGGTTTCAGTGAGTTGTTTTATCATATTCAGTATTGAAGAACTCATGATCCATTTTTGTCTATTAAATCAAGAAAGAGAAATGATAAGCAAAAGACATTACAAGAGTCTAGATTTCCTCCAGGTCCTATGATGCTGAGACTTAGGATATTTATAAAGTGGATTATACAAAAATATTCAAACATTCTCTCCAGATGTCTTCTCAAACTAGAAGAGAGAAAAGACTGCTGAGAATAATGCAGTGTGAAACACTGCTTTAATAATGCCAGATGAGAAGAATCCTGTTCAGAAATCAAAATTACTTTGCAGTTTTGTAAAAAGAGGATAAAGAAATGTGACCAAAACTGCATTTAAAACAAACAGAAAAAACCCTATCATAAAGCAAAACCTCATAAATATATCAGTATTTCATTCTCCTTTGTTCAGTACATGATACTTCTAAACAATTCTGCTTTAAAGATTTTCTTTTTGTGTCTTTTGTGATATTGTTTTGCATATAATATTGGACAGATCTGTAACCAATTCTGTGACTAACTGAGAGAAAAGAAAAAAAGTACCTTATTTAATAAAAACAAGAAGGAAAAAGTTGTAGTCTTTTAATGTCTTTGAAAAAAAAAATTGCTACAAAATCACACAAAGAGTTTTACATGTAAATAACACATTAGTGTCCTAGAAAGGTTACTGGATTTTTCCTTGCTTTTCTGTTTTGTTTTGTTTGAAGATATTCTTCTATTCAGATTAATGATTCAGACTAAAAATTATTTGTTGTATGAGCTCCACAATAATTTTATTGGGTTTTCCTGTAACAAAGCAAGTGTAGTCTTCTGGTATTTTCTAGTTATATAACCAGCGAAGAAGAGTTAATTAGGATGTAAGTACTTTCAATCATTCAGATTAATATAAGCAAATCTAATAACTCAGTGTTATTAAATATGCTTCTGCAGTGTTCTTGAGCATCAATCACAGAGAAAGAAAAGGGGGGAATATTACTTATTTAAATTTTTCAGGTTAATATAAATAATGCAGTGAGAAGAGTGCAGATGGAAAGCATCACATGCTCCCTGCCTCTTCCCTCTCTCTCTCTTACGTTGTTTTTCAATGCCTCAGCAGAGGAAACTGCCACAAAGAGGAAGTTCCTTACTTGTTTGGAAGCTCCCTGAAGCCAAGGGGGAGACTCCAGTGTGCCTCAGTGAGTCAGTTACTTACATGCTATGAGACTGATATCTGGCTTGCAGGAGTTTGCATCAATGTAGAGAAAGGAAAAAATACTGTAAAAGAAAGGAGAATGAAAACCTGAGCAGTGAATTTCCTACCACCAATGAGGGAGTTTCAAAGCATGAGTTGAACTTTATAATTCTCTCAGTTGGATGTACTGAGATACTGTAGTCCTTTTTCCATTTTAGATGAAACAATCCTTAGCAAAAGAAAAGAGGCAGCAGGATTCAGGGGAAATATGACTTTTTCCTATTCTGATCTCAGCTTCTGTGATAAAAACACAGGAATAACCACAGCTGGCTCTCCAGGAAGGACTTAAATGCCTTTGTTTCAAGGCGTTCTGTATTTAAGTGCCCCATAGATGCCTTGCTATTATCAAAGCATGCAAAAATGCCTGGGAGTTATGTGACAAACTGTTAACCTGCTTGAAGTGAATGATTCCTAAAACTCAGTGTAAGGCTAAATGCATTTTCAGTTGCTTTGTTTTCTAACAGATGCTGCTGTTTGAATTGCATGTTTGACTCTACCCACGTTAATTAGGCATAACTCTGCATCTGAGTCCCCCAGGTCAGTGTTTTATAGCCAACATTTTTCCTGTCATATTGTTGATTTTCAGCCGCTGTTGTACCACAGTCGGTTTATTCACATGCAAGGCTTATTTTCCATAAGCGAGCAATTCAGTTTCATTAACAGGCCTTGCCCCTGACAAACCAACAGCTGTGGCACTCCTAGTCCTCAGAGCACCTGTGACTGGGTTTCTACATGCCTGGAAATCACTGTACACATTTTTCCAATTTGGTACTATAAATACAGATCTGGCTGGCTCTGAGAGTAGCAGCACTGACACATGCATGAATTCACTTGTTTGTACGACAAATGCACCATTCTAGGAGTAGTTTTCCTGGAAATACTGTGAAGTGACTGTGCATAACTACATGTCTTCCTACTCTGAAACATTGCCTGAACACTTACAACTGAACATTAATTTATCAGTTTTGGTATCTAACAAGCAAAAACACCTCCTTTGATGTGCATTTTCCTCATTGATTATGTGTGAGATCATTACAAAAATCATAGTATCATAGCATGGTTCAGATTGGAAGGAATCCTAAAAATCATTTAGTTCCAGCCCCGTTGCCATGGGCACGGGCACCTTCCACTAGACCAGGTTCATCATCCAACCTGGTCTTGAACAGTTCTAGAAATGGGAAAGCTTCTATGTGAAACCTGTGCCAGTGCCTCACTGCTGTAACAGTAAAGAATTTTTTCCTAACATCTAATCTAAACTTGCCATCTTTTAGTTTGAAGTGTTTCTCCCTTCTCTTATCACCACGTGCTCTGTCAAAAGTCCTTCTCCAGCCCTCTTGTAGCTCCCTTTAGGTACTGGAAGGTGCCATAAGATATCTCTGAAGCCTTCTCCTCTCCAGGCTGGACAAATAGGGTCTCACAAGAATAGTCACCTTCCTTGACCTGCTGGTCATGGTGCTTTTAATGCAGCTTCTTTCTATACAAATATTTGTGACAGAGTGATAGCAGAGTAAATCACAGGATGTGAGTCAAGATGTTATGAGGATAGGAAGAGGTATCTCAGCATCCTGGGCTTTTGCTCAAGACTAGGTATCTTCTTGAAAAGTCGGCGAGAAGGATTTTATGGGAAAAAGGAAGAACATATCTGTGATTCAGGGAATGGAAAGTATTAGCACTAGAATGACTCTTGTCTCAGAAAATATGAAAGAGAAGAAAAGTAAAAGAAAAGTTTCTGGAAGTTACCTATGAAAAAAAGAGACTTGGTGGGTTTTGTCTGATTTTCATTCAACTGATAAATTCAGATTTTAGATGAGTCAATACAGGGTACTTAAAATGCAACTTTTGAGGTAGCAAATGACATTAGTGGGTTTTCTGTGATAAAAAAATCAAAACAGTCTTGCACCCAGAAAGGATGTGAAGAGCTCAGTAATTGTTGAACTGAAGCTGTTCTGAGGTCTGTGGATACTAGCTTGTGATATATCTTAGTTAATAACTTTGCTGTTTCTGATGCTTGTCTGATGTTTAGCTCTGGAAAGAAAAGTCAATATCTTTCACCAGCAATGGTGTGAGTCATACACTTTATTGGAGGAGTCAGTTCTGTGTGGGAGTGAGACTTAAATGAATGTTTATATGTGTAAAAACAATTTTGTTGTTCAAATCTAAAATATATGCTCTTTCAGAAGCCAGTTAGAGATGGCATTTTAAAGTATTTTTCTTTTCTATACAAATCCTCTATGAAATGCCATTTGTTTGTCAAAAATCATAAAATGGTACCATTTCATTGCAAACTTGGTTGTTTTTTTTTCCTTAACCATAAAATCAAAAGTCTTTTAGATCAAAGATTTTAAGAGACACTATGACAGATAACAGAGAACAATCTTTCTCCCTAATGTTCTGTGTTTAAAGATACTCACTGTACAATTTCCTAGAAAGCTGATGTTTTTGGAGAAAACTAATTAATTTCATCTTGATTAGATCAGCTTCGAAAGTTATGAAGTTGAGGTTATAAAGCTGGTGTAATTTACATAAACCACGTGAAGTATGCTGACAAATTGGTCCCCCATTTGCTACCTTTCATTATCCAAATCTTACATATCAATCTGCCTTGATCATCCAAGCACAGTTAGGATAACTACTTTTGTGAGCCATAAATTAATAATCACTTCATGTTAGTTAAAACCTTGTTAATTTTACCTTTCTCTTACTAGTCCCACAGTGGGGTTTTGTACAATAGTTTTAAAAAGTAAAAGAAAACTTATGAAATATTTATCTATGTAGTGGAAGGTTTGTAATTACTATAGTTTGAACTTCTCAAGTTATTTCTGTTTTTAAAAAGTGAGAGAATTCTTTGGTTTAATGATTGAAAAGCTAGTCCTTGAAGCAGATATGCTTCTTCTATACAGAGAACAGATGACTGAAATGAGACTCTTGAAGAAAGGGTTGTATAAAGATCTCTTCTAGAAACAATCTCTCTATGGAATGAATGTAGATGGTGCATATTTGACACTCTAGAGTTTGTTACACTGAGAAAACTGCTCAAGCTTTGAGGCTGGTGCTTTTCTGAGTGGAAGGGTTCAATCAGCAGATGACCAGAGATCCCTTTCATATATACATCCTAATTATTAGATTTGGGTTGTTGGGGACAACTTTCACCAGACTTGTTGCCTGTCCTCTCGCTGCTAGAGAGGATTTACTGTTACATTATCTGATTCAGCCAACAAACTACACTGGATTCCTCACTCTTGAGACCCACTGTGCAGAATTCCAGACACACCACTCAGGACAACCTCTGCTTAGGTCATGCTCTTCCAACCAAGGAATCTGAGTGTGAACCAGGAACTGAGGAAGCTGCTGTCACAATCAGATGAGCTCTTCCAGGCATGCTTACAAGCTCCTTTGGCCATGGATCCTGACATCAGCCCTGGGAGTGTTCTGCTGTTTCATCTCTTGGGTGGCATGAGCTGGGGTGCTGGGCAGCCACTGGGCAGGAGGCAGACAGCAAGTGCCACAGTTATTTACTGCATCAATACCAGTCTATGACTCTAGCTCACTTGTAAACAGTGATTGTCCTGATTCCAGAAGTCACTAAAGATTGTGTCCTTCTTTTGTACAGAAAATCTCTTTTACTTCTTCCCTGAAATCATACACAGCCTCTCTCCTTCTCTGATAAGTTTTTCTGGTTATTGTCTAAAAAATACCTTTTTCTGTTTTGGTTATGAGCTGAAGTATATTAACAGCCCTGTGTCACTAACTTTACCCTACATACAGCATTTGCAGGGAAGAACTCTTTATCTAACAAACAGCTAAACAAAACCATTTGTTTCTTTTACTTTTCAGCATTAATTTCTGTCAGGAGGCCTGATTTCTTAGGATTCATAGGAGATGAGAAACGCACATGGTGAAATAATAATTTCTTTTTTATATTTTGGGTGTTGAATTTTCCAGGAAATACAAAAAAAAATGTGTTGAAAATAATATATATATGTGTGTGTGTATGTGTGTATATATGTATACATGTGTTTATATAGGATATGCAATTTTTAGGCAGAAGCCATTCTGACTTTCAGAGAGACCGCTTTTTATAAAAATGTGAAGGCATCCAGTATCCTGGAAGGTTTCACACCAAGCTGAGATTTGGCTTTAGACAAAGGAATTTGTGTGGCAGTATAGCTATAGCTGTATCCATCCATCTTTCTTTGGAATGCTACTACTGCACTAGTTAAATAATGGATGAGGAGAAGAACTCTGTCCTAGCATTTTAGAGTTCACCATAGAGTTAGTCTTAATTGTTTGTGAGATTTACTCTGTCCTTGCAAACCTAACCTTCCCTGGCACCTTCCAGATTTAGCACAAAGTACCTATTTTGACATCCTCTGGAGGAACTTCTCCTTCTACCGATTACAGTGAAACCTTGAGATTATCCAACCTTGGTTAAACACAGCCTTTACAAACATTCACTTCCATTTATATTCACAAATTAAATTATTCATAGCCATAACTCTAAAGAACAAAAAAGCCAACATGTTTTACAATCTCTTGTGACACTGAGTTACACAGACTCTGCTAAGCATAAAGAGCTGGCCCATATGTGTTTAGCACAGAATTTGCTTATGCATGAACTTGAGGATCTTGACAAATGCTGGACATGATCTGGACTGGATTAAAGAAATGTTTATTTAGAACATGTCCAGCAAGTGGCATCAGGTCCTTGACTGAGTCTGTGAAGGTCAAATTCAATTCTCTGTTCCAGGATTACTGTGAAGGAATGGTGTGACTCAGAATATGGAGTTAGTTATGTATCATTCAGCTCTTATAGTACTGAACTACTTAGGCTCCTAAGACTAGCTTTCTTTGATGGCTCAGATACTTAGAAGTTTATGTCTCGTTAAATCATTTTTTAATACAGTTTAAAGTGCTCTATAAAGTTTCAGGGCTATCAAAACAGTAAAATTATCTGACAAAATCCTGAGAAGATTATGCTTGCCCACTTAGTCATAGTATGAGGAAATTCCTATTTCTGTGATTAATGATGACTTACACTGTTAAGGATGGCAGTCTGAATTAGGATGGCTATATTAAGAAAAAAGTCATGAGTTTATCAGGAAGAAATATTCGGCTGTTCAGTTCTGCACACAAACATCACAGCCTTGAAAACTGCTTATGGTTCCTATGGGGAATGCTGTTTGCAGAGTTAGGCTTGTCCCTGGCCTATTGAGGTGGAACTGACCTTAGCTGTGAAGTTAATATACTGCAATTAATAAAGCAAGAGAGAAAACTAAAACAAAGAAAGGTGGGGAGGATCAGAGGCTATAAACAAGGAAAACAAGTTATAGAGTAGAAAGTAATAGGAGAGTTGGGAAGGAAGAAATGCCTGGTTTTGGAAATGAGGAATCCTTCTCCATTTCCTAGGTCATTGTATTTCCTTTTAAAAACACGCATTTATCAGTGCAACCCCAAATTTCTCATTAATTTGTAACTAACGATTTTATGCTTAAAGCATGCAGGGAGAAATTCAAACACTACATAATGGCAAATCAGATAAAAATAACCACCTTCCAGTGACATTTCTCCTTCTTATTAAAACTGCTGTACACATGTAACTGTTGGCGATAAAATGTCAAGAATGACAGAGAAACTTGAAAGATCCTTGATACAATAGGGAAAAAAAAGGATTTTTTTTAAAAAAGACAATGTTCTGCATTGTTATGGGTCCTAATTATGAACAAATTAGACTTTGACTGAAAGCTGAGACTTTTATCTCCTGTTTTCAGAAAGCATGAGACTACATTTGTTTTGAGAGATAATGAGTTTTGACACAGAAACTCAGCCTGGTACCCTTTGAGCTCGGCAGCATATGGTCTAAAACTCCACTTAATGATGTGATTAGCTTGAATTTCCCATGTCTTGAAAGTATGTGTTCCACTCTTGGACAGAGGCTTTGCTTGTCCAACTGTCCATGGACACACTCAATAATTGTTGCATTTGTCTCATGTAATTTACAGAGAGTGGGCGAATAAGTAAATTGAATTTCAATTTAAAACGACAACTGCCTGGTATATTTCCTGTATCGGACAGATGTTAAAACACTCAGGTATATAAGTTTTTGGCCTTCATAAATCACGGCTTTGTTTGCTAGTTTTCCTCTCATTACTCAATAAGGATCCATCATTATGTTGTTCTAACTTAAAACCATATGACAAATATGATGCTTAAGGACTCAAGCCAAAATTGACAAATTCTGAATCCCAGTCTTTCTAATGGAAAAAAAATATTGTAATCAAGTAAAAAGTTTGTGGTTATAAAATCCATTTTCTGGTGTTTTAAGATAGCATTTCATTAATTACTCAACATCACAACAGCACTTCATGAGAAGAGTCATGGGTTTATTCCATGAAATAGGATAAAAAAATATCTTTTAGAGAAATATTATTGATTTAAATGGAAGAATAATGAAAAAAATAATTAAAACTTGTCAAAGTTTGTTTTATAGTCCCTTTCAGTCCTTTGGAGTCTGCACAGGGATATTCTGTGAGCAGTACTGTAGACTCATGGATTCCCAGCATAGGATAACACTGTAACTAGTTTAGCCAAATCAAAAAATTCAAGATTACCTCATTATCCAGATAGAAAGGATTTAAGAATGATTAATATCTGTCATAGTGAGATAATTAACCTTATCACTTACAATATGTAGTTATTCATTAAGACCATCTCACACCAATTGCCAGAAATTATTAAGTTAAACCTCATGATACTTGGAAAGAAAATACAATTATCCCCCCTTTGCAGGTGGAAGAGCTGATTGCATACAGATGCTCACAAATACCTTACATCCATAGCATACAGACACCATTACACAAAAAGAGATAAGGATATATTTTCCTAATTGATTATTATTTGGTATTATATCCATGCTGAAATGTATAGCTTAATTTTCTGAAGTGCTGAAAATCTTTTATTTCACAGTCAAAAGTATATGGAGATAGAGCTTAAAAACAAATCAGGAACAAACTACACCTGAGCAGCTTCAGAAATTCAGGTTTGCTTTTGAAAGCATGGGAATATGTATTAAAAAACCACACAAGAAAGGCCAGCAGAACTCTGAATCAAATATTAGTCTTCTTTATTTGAATATTTGTGGGAGATTAGGGACAGGCGGTCGGAAGATATCTGGGCAGACAGAACCCCTCCCTCAACTCTTAGTTGGTTAGTGTCCTTGGTAAGGTAAGCAACACCTAACTTGTAACGTAAGCAGACAGAAGTGATGTAGCAAACAGAGGTTTTATAACTCCATGTAACCAGTTAATAAACGCCATTTGCCGTCCACCACGCTGGTGTCTGTGAGCTGATGGACCGAGCAGCCTGGGTGTGGCTGCCGTGTCGTTCCTGAACCAGGTCGCTACGCCTCAGCGGAGGTAGCAAATATTGTAATGATGAGTGTTAGTTTCTATATGTCAGAGATGTAGGTTAAGGGATTTTGATTATACGTAGGTTGCAATGAGATTACAATACTGCCTAACTTTGAATTCTATCTCCTTTATCCTGATTTTTAATTATTTTCATCCATTAAAATAAGACATACTTGATTCCATAAAAAAACCAAAAAAAATTCTCTGTCAGCTAATTTATCATCTGTTTATTTGTACAGGGACAGAGTGATGATTTATATTACCAGTATAAAGCAGAGAAAATGTGGAAGTCGCAACTGTGTTGCCCACTAGCAGTACTCTGCGTTCTCCAAATCCTGCTAGGGAGAGGGGAAAAAACTATTACCAACCCAGAAAATCCATATCTATCTTAATAACAATGAACAGTTCTCTTTCAGTTTGCTAAACCTTTGTGAAGCCCTTGTGTTTGAAAAACATAACCACTCTTAGATAAGCTAAGCATGGCAGAGCTGTCTCATGCAGAGTGCTGCTCTTTTGGTTTATATAGACTTAGACAGGGGAAAGGCAGTGAATCTAACTAAACCTAATCTTCACTGGCCCTACATTTTAATCAACATTTAATCCCCCAGTATTTGCAGGGATGCTTTTGTAAACTAAAGGAACAGACAAACAAAGAATAACCAGGGAAAAGTGAGTGAGTTAGGACAAGCATGCATATGAGGTTTCTTTCCAAAAAAAAAAAAAAAAAAAAAAAAAAAAAAAAAAAAAAAAAAATTCAATTAACTTTTCAATATTTTTCAATAATTTTCTTCTCAGCAATTTTTCATGCATTAATTTTATTTATTCTCTCATCCAATTATTTGACTTAGAAAGATACAGCGTACAAAATATGGCTAAAAATGCTTCAATCATTAGATGGGCTTAAGAGATGAAGATAAGAAACTTGTGAAAAATATGTTTTGAGAAAAACACCCATTAGAGAACAGTCTACCTGATTTAATGATGTGTCAAATAGGATAGAAACCTTATTGAGTCCCAGGGCTTAAGTATTTTTTCAAGTTTTGTTTGAGATAGTGAGGTATAGTGTGAAAGCAAAATGCTGTGAGGGTGATAGACCATAAAACTGGTGATGTGAAGGAATGAAAGTGGTCAAATATAGCTGTCCTTGCTTTTTCTGAGTAAATAGGAGCTTACTTGTCCTGCTGGGACTATTTGCAGAGCACAGTTTGTCAGTAAATAGGTGTGAGAACCAACTGTGAGTAAAAAAATGTCCTGAATGTGTCTATGGAAACCAAATTGTATTTGTCTTGTCCAGTCATTCCTTATATATATAATATATTATATTTCTAACTTTATATTATATAAAGTTAGAAAATTAACTTATTTTTGGGGGGAACCTTGGTGTAAGCCTTTGTAATATCTGATGAAGAACAGGTACATCAGAAACGTTGATTTCCTTCTCCATAAGGTAATTAACAAAACCATTAATAACCAAGTTGTCTGCTGTACCTTAAAGGTACAGAAAGTCAGCGGTGAGACCACATGGTCTCATTGCAGCTAATTGGGATCATGCTCCCTTGTAAGACCTTGCCTCTTTTAGCGACCCACTCTTACCCC